>NC_091756.1:61789224-61851724 GCF_043380555.1 Nothobranchius furzeri | reverse complement strand
TTAAAAGCATCTTTTATAGCAGAACTGTTGCTCGGAACGTTCCACTGAATAAAGATTTTGTCTGATGTTGGATAAAATTAGGCATGATAACACTTTCCAGTCTGGCATGTGTCCAGCCTGCATTCAGAGCCCTGATTTTGATCAGCATGTGTATGTTTATAAGGCCAACGTCGATTTCTGGTTCTTGTTCAGCTCTGACGGATTCTGGATGATCATGGTTGATCTAGAGCAGGGGTGTCAAACATGCGGCCCGAGGGCCGGATCCGGCCCGCAAGCGGGTTAAATCCGGCCCGCGAGATGGTTGTGTAAACTTTATTTTCATACTTTACAATGTAGAGTGAAAATAAACGTATCTTTGTGAGCAAGTTTTCTCTGTAATGAGTATAAATAAAACAAAGCTGCGCTCAAGGCTCACACAAGAACTTGAATCCCATCCTGAAGATGGCCGCCACTCAGGATGTGACTTCTGATGTTGATGTGCTGGTGAAAGCTAAAAGATGTAAAGTAAAATGAGTCAAATATACTTTAAGTGCTGCATGAAACTGATCTAGCCATGTGATCTGTAAGCTCTTTGAATCACTAAGGAATGTTTTTTTTTATTTATTGATTTTTTTAATTTTTTCAAATTTTCAAGTACACTTCAGGTGTAGTACTTGTACTACACTGTCCTCAGGCTCCAGCCTTGTTTTATATTGATTGTATTAAAACAAAGAAAACACTCTGAAGTTTTTTTTTTTTAATTTACCGGTCCGGCCCACTTGGGACTAGATTTCCCTCGATGTGGCCCTGAGCTAAAATGAGTTCGACACCCCTGATCTAGAGCTATGAAGTGGCAGAATATCTGATTTTAAAGATTCAGACCAATCACAAGTTCAGCCTTCACGCTAAATGTTGGTCCTTTCTGATGACCCGCTGTTCTTCTAGTCTTCACTTTATTTGGAGGTTAGACCTGGATTTATGGTTTCTATCAAACGGTTAGTGTTGGCTTTCTTCTTGGTACTTGTGTCTAAATGCAGCTCGACATATCAGGCGTGTGTTGCTGTTCCGGTCCAAAGCTGAGATGATGAGATTGTACAATTCCCACAGCTGTGCTCGTGTGGAACGGCGCGGTGGCAGGGCGACATCGCCGGCCTTATCTGCCTCATGGAAGTGTGCAGAGACTGGGTTCCCCGGTAGTACACAAAGTTGATTATTACTTTTGTGAAGCTTGAACTTCAATTTTTGAATTGCTTATAGTTTTATAATTGCCAAAATACGGAGATGAGGAGCTTGTTCTTCTCTGCTTTAAGCCAGCGCCTCGCTGGGTTGCCACCGTTCCTAGAGCGTCTTTGAGCATTCTTAAGGATCATCGATTTTGTCTTGTGACTTTCGGGATCTTGTACTTGTGTTGCTGGAACTTATAAGAAAAAGT
Source organism: Nothobranchius furzeri (assembly GCF_043380555.1). Classification (NCBI taxonomy): domain Eukaryota; kingdom Metazoa; phylum Chordata; class Actinopteri; order Cyprinodontiformes; family Nothobranchiidae; genus Nothobranchius; species Nothobranchius furzeri. The sequence goes on along the minus strand of NC_091756.1, from coordinate 61,850,313 downwards.
TTTCTAGACCTGATCCAGATACGTCTCATTCACACACGAGGATGGTCACGAGAGCGTATTTCATGTGAATGAGAACCATTTTTTATTTGGTTTTGCAAATGAAAACACTTGAATAGATTGCTACAAGAACACTATGTTGTCATTGGGTCAGGGTTAGGTTTGGACATTCCTAAGTGTTGGTACCAAAACGATGTGATTCCAACCTGCATTGTTTTCATCTATTTGCCAGCCCAGTGAGATTCTGGCTTCATGTTTTTACCGTTGTGCAGTTTCAGTTTTGAGTTTGAGAGACAGGTGTGAGTGAGGGTGGCTGAAGTTTCCGTACCTTTAGGTAAACGCGGACTAGCCTCCAGGTTCCGGCGCTAAGCTATTTCTGTTCATGAAAACAGAAGCTGGCAGGCACAGAGCCAGCTTCGCTTGAAGATGAAAACGTCTTTTTACCCTGACCCTAGCAAAATTCCTGAAATGTTGATTTATCCCAGAAACTGCACAGTGAGAGAAATCTCCCACATTCCTTTGACAGGTTTACATTTCTCCAGTTTTACTGGAAGCCAGTTTTTAATGTTTTACGTTGTTCAGCTACAAACCAAATCCACAGTGCTGAAGGGTCTCGCCAAATGTAAACAAGGTTGCTTTAACTCGTAAATTTGCACTTTAAAGGTTTTATATCAGAGCTTCCAAGAGGTATTAGCATTTAGTGTTTATCAGTAACAGAAGCTTTGATTTTATTCTTGCTTTGTTCACAAGCGAGCGTGGGGCGTTGAGAAGCTCCGGGTTTTATCGATTCAGCACTCTCAGCAGCTGACTTTTGTTTCTGTTTTGTAAAAACCAAAGATCCTTTATTATTTTTCTAAGCACTACTTTGTGCCTTAACACTGGATAACTCGTTCTAATCGTGCAGGTGATGCTGAAGCTGGGTTATTTAAATATGATGGAGCATCTTTGTGTTTCCTCCTGACTGTTGCTTCACTTCAGACTCCATCTGGTCACTTTGTTTTTCTAGAGTTGGTTCTTTCTGATCTTCCTGTGTGCAGCCTGGTTGTTCCAGGATGAAGCTGGAGTGTTTCCTTCCTTCCCACAGCAGCGCTCTGCACTTCCAAAGGCCTTTAATAAAGTGTGTCTCAGCTCATTTTGTTCTTTCTTTATTAGTATTTTGGAAACAAGTTTGTCTCAAGTTCATCCTTTTTTCCAACCTTGCCATCAAACACACACACACTGACTTTTTTTTTGGGGGGGGGGGGGGGGGGTTCAAATGATTAGGTATTTCCTGTACACGACTACTTGTGAACAAAACTAAACAAATAAAGTTTTGGTTGAATTCGCTGGCGTCTCTGGATGTGATTATTTAGAGCCGGAGGTCTAAGAGTTTCTCTCATTTCTACACAGACGTATCCTCCTGCCAGACTGGTACCCTCCACCATCAAATAGGAAAAAACAGCTTCTTGGAAATTGGAGCTGACCGAGCATTAATGGGATTTCCTCATTTGTTTCCTATTTACACAAATTACACTTTGATTTTTCTATTTGGTTGATGTTAATTTTTTTACATGAAATAACCTAAAATAATCATTTTGGCTGCGGCACCTTTTGGAGCGGACTTCACAACGAGATGCCTACATTTGGTCCAGCCCCTCCTCCATGCTGCAGTTTCAGATCTTTCTGCAGATATTAATGTTTAAAGTTGTGTTAGCATCGGTCACTTTCTGCTGTGCAGCAACATTCGGATTACTGGAGCGGTGTGGTAGAGCTGTCTGACCTTAGACGGTCATAAGTCTGTTGCTCATTCTGAGCTTTCCCATCGGAATAACAGCACATAAAGTTGGTAGGTGGAGAGTTGAGGTTATGGGGTGTTACCATCTTGAGATCCTTCCTGCACACACCGCGATACAGCTTGGCCTTCAACCCCTCAGGATCTGACCGTGGCCTTTAGATCAAGCAGCTTCCTCACCCAGACGCAGAGATGATGAGACGACTCCCCTCACACTGCTGCTCGCTCCATCTTCACACCCCGAGTCAAACCGATCAGCTGTTCTGGTTTTGTTTTTTAAACTCGTCACTCCTCGTGCATGCACCAAAGTGTGTGACTGTGCAATGCTTGTGCATCCCCCGCAATTATCTTCAGGCTGCATCTGCCCCCTGTGCACCATTGTAGACAAGCAGCACATGCAATCGAACACTTTTTGTCATGTTATGAGGATTCATATAAAAGATTGATGGTATAATTAAGCAGGCTTCCTTTTAGAAAGAGTGATTCCCGACGGTCTGTTCTTGTTTTTCTGATTGCTTTTGAAATGATCTGCAGTCCAGAGATGAGTTCAGCACAAGCTAATAAAGTTTTATTTGATGCTTTAGCAAACCTGAATCAGCGCAACCTTGTAAACAACTTGGTTCAGTGAAGTCGTCAGGACCCTGCATCGTTCAAGCTTCACAAACCTGCACTGAGTTTAGTTCGCCAGCATTTGTTACACTAATAGAGATGTGCTCTGCAACACTTCTGAGTCCAGAAGTACCATGGTACTTTTTCTTCCTGGGCTAGGACCATCTGTCTAGCAGTCAGCGGAGCCACCAGAGGCTCCATTCTGCTCCGTCACATAGGAGCTCCTTAGACAAAGCAGTGCTGCACTTTTGCAGTCTAAATCCCCGCTGCCACAGGAAGCTAGCCAGAAACCGCAGGAGCATGGTCCCAGCAGATAACACACAGACAAACGCCTACGAGTGAGCTGGCTCTCATGCTCACCAAACCGTGAGAGCAAACTGCAGCCAGATCTCTCTTAATCACGGTGTGACTACTTCCTGTAGCAATGAGAGTCCAGTAATTACATAACTGATGGTGGCATTTATTTTAACAAATCAAAGGAAAGACTGGGTCTGCAGATGTTTGACTCTAACCAAAAGCAACCTCCGTTTGTTCTAGCGACAGAGAGCGCCTCCTGTAACTTCGGGTCAATCCCTCGTCTTCACCAGAACTGCAAGAAAGCTACAGCACCGTTACTTTTTAAATGGAGTAAATCTAATTTATTTGTATTTTTAGAAAATAAATTCTCATTTGAAGGTTTTTTGTGGCATCGGTGTGTCTAGCCGACAGTCCACACCAACATTTATACAGCACTGGCCAAAGCGCTTAACAGAGTTACCAGAACAATCTAAAGAGCAATAAAAAGCAACAAGCAAATAAAAGCAACGACAGTGTCAGCGTGACGCAGCATCAAGAGCTTACAGATAAAAATGAGTCTTCAGCCAAGCTAACAGTTAGACTGGTGTCAGATTCAGGGCGGGGCTCGGCCATTCAAAGCTACTAGCTAGGCTATCTAATGCTTCATGCCATGGTGCTGGTTAAAATCTGTACTACCGCTCCACTACAGTTTTGCTGGCTGCTTTTATCTGTTTCAGGTGGGATGTGTTGCATCCACAGATCGTCATAGGGACCCCACACCCAGCATGGCTCGTTGGGCCACAACAACACTGAGAAGGAACACAATGTTGGGAGCTTCAAGAGCATTTAGATTAAAAGCTGTCAATAAAATTCACCACCAACCGGAAAACGGACAAGAGCCTCAGAGGTGATCTGCCTCATGATTCACAAGCAGGTCCTTTCGTCTGCACTCATGGGTTCAGCCAGAGCCAGGTGAGGCAGTCATGGTCTGCAATACAGCCTGGCCAGTGAAGATGCAGACAGACAAAGCACCATCTCTTCTGCTGTGGAAAGCTCTTTGAACGACCTCGCTTTGGAAAACCACCTTGCTGTGGTGGAGCTGTTGTCTGGGACCCTGGTCCGGTCTCCCGTGGTAAACTGGTCTACGGTAAAACGTGTGACAGAGCAGTTCCGAGACCAGAAAACAAGAATACCCATCCCAGAACCAAGACTGCTTGGGGCTTATGTACAAGCTCCACGTAACCATGGAGACAGGCTGCTTTCAGCCTGAGCTGGCTACACTGGCTCCTCCTACTGTGGACCTACCTACTGCAGGAGTATGAGGGCCAGTGCATCGCAGTCTGATTTGAAACACGCTGGTGGAAGGATGGAGCAGGACATCTCACGGGCAGAGGTGGGCAGCATCTGCAGGGTTGTTGACACTAAACTGGTTTGTTGTGGTGAAGAGGGAGCTGAGCCAGGAGGGGAGGATTTCCTTTTACCAGTTAATTAATGCTGCATCACTCACCAATAGTCATGTGTCTTTGGTGATGACTGAAAGAAAAACATAAATACAAACATGGTTCCTCCACAGGGAACTTGTGTGTAAAGCTTGGAACAAGAACCAGCTACTCCTCCACCTCTAGAAGATCCTGCTGAGGTGTTTGACTAAGTGGCCAGGATGCCCCCTGGACACCTCCTGAGGGAGGTGTTTCAGTCTTTTTGGAAGGATGCCCAGGAGTACTCAGGACTCGTCTTCTCTTGAATGATATTTCCGTAAATGCCGCTGTGAACAGAAGTCCCATAAAACCCGGCTGGTGAAATCAAATGGTCCAAAATAATTTATAAATGATGTTTTCAACCGTTTTCATGAACGTAACTATAAACAGCAGCTGTGAAGGCAGCTCTGTGGTGTTTTGACCTGCTTTAACACTGACTGGTGAATATAACACGCTCATCACAGGGAGACGAATGACAATGAGCTCTGAATGTTCCTGTCGTCGTCACACTAAAGTCAGACTGTTAGCTTCCCGTCTTGAAACCAGACTTATGAGCTTATCAAAAAGCAAAATAAAGTAAATCTATTCAGGTACAATTAAACAATCATTTTAACAAAGCTACAGTTAAACAAGCAATGAGAGCCTTAATGAGCGTACCAGTATGTTCTTCAGTCCATCTAAGAGTTTGTTACAATCTTGTAAATTAATCAGCGAGCACATTTCTGCAGAGAACAACTAAAACTGTTGACCAGATGCTTCTGGTGACGAAAAGATCCATTTTCTCTCATTCCTGTGTGGATTTATGAGTTTTCACCTTCCTTGTTTCATTGGTTTTATCCAACGGAAACCTGAAACTGCTGCTGAGCACAAAGTACGCTAGTCATCTGTGAGTGAATTATCTGCTAATGGACCCAGGAACCTTTTTTATTTCCACTTGTATTTATGAAGCAATTTTAGTCTGATTAGGGCTTCATGTTTTTCATGTTCGGTCTCCTGAAGAGGCCTTATTGGTGCTGAATTCAATCTTTTCTATTCTTTTGAGGATAGTGATGTGTTTCCTACGCAAAAACATGTGAAATTTAAATATTGGATTAGCTTTTTCTTCTGACGGGGTGAGGATTGTTGATAACTAGCTCGAGAAGATTCCTGAATAGAATAGAATAGAATAGAGAAGAATAGAATAGAATAGGATAGAGAAGAATAGAATAGAATGCCTTTATTGTCATTGTAAAAGTACAATGAAATTTTAAAAAGTGGTGTCATCTCCTATGGTGCTTAAAAATGATACAAATGATAAAAACAAGAAATAAATACAACACATACCACATATGCACACACATTCACAACCTCATTCCATCAATGCATTATTGCACGACACCAGTGGCGGCTGGTGAAAAATATTTTTGGTGGGGCTGTGCTATTTTTTTTTTAAACAAACTTGTGCTTTCTGAGCTTTGTGCACAACTTCACTATTTCCTGAATTAAGCACAGCTCTTTTATTTCCTGTCTTACATCATTGGACAAAGGGATTAATCCACGTGTGTCTGACTATTGGCACGCTGCATTGCGGACCAAGGTTGAAAAATACTGCATTAAATTGCACATAAAATAACACGACCATATATGGTCCACATCCACATTACTGTTTGTGAAACTAACATACTGGAGAATTTCATCACAATAATATTAAATAAACAAGTGTGTACCTGATCTTTTGCATGCTGTTGGTGAAGCTCTGGATGACCCCTGTGATGGAGACAGAGTCAATGTTCCTCTTCTGCAGCTGGTTGAACAGCATGTCCACATGTGGCATGATCTTGTGACACAATGCCAGCAGAAAGCCGAGATCTTCTTCCTCCAGCATTCTCACAAAGCCTCCTGCCTCTCTCTCAGTGACTGGATCAAAGTCATCCGAGTCTCTGATCATCTGGAAACATCTGAGGAGGTCATCCTTGTGCTCATACACTGTGTTGACATCTCTCTCTTGGACAAAATGTGCCGGTTCTGATCCACTTCTTCATTGTGTTTCTTCACTGCAAGCCTGTGCTCGTCTCTAGCTGCATGGCTATGTTAGCTCTGCCTAGCATAGCTAGCTTCACCGTGTTGTCCATGTGCGCCCGGGATAACTCGTGTTTCTTCACCTTCTCAGAAAAATGTTTCATGTCCGTAACTCCTGACTCATCCTTGCCTCATTTGTCACCGTCGTTTTGAATAACAAACACGGAAAGCAAAATAACGCATTAGCGTGATTGCATCCAGCTAGCCAAGCCTTCCCAGAAGCCTCGTGTGTACAGTTTACCTCTCTCCTCCTCCTGCTGGCTTATCTTTACGTCGGGCTGATCTGGTCCAAGCTCTTTGACATTAAGTTTTTCCACCATAGTTCTCCTCTCGAACGGATACTGGAGAAGAGACCGAACTGAATTCAGTGGCTGCTGAGATCCGGTATCCTGGTTGTAGGCTCACTGGCGTCCATTACATCTGCCTCACGAGACTCTCCGAGTTCTACCGAACACCAACGAAAGCCTTGGCGGTAGCTCTATCGCCCATCATGCTTCTGAAACGTTCTGAAACAACGTCGACGCTGATTGGATACCCCATTCCTACCCTTTGATTTTCTTGTCAGCAATTGGACAGCGGGTCTCGTCCTGTTTGGGCGATTGAAACACAGCACACAGCCTCCACCGCTCGGCAGAGACCGGCAGAGACCAATATAGATATATATGTATATGATTTATTTTTGTTACAAAACACACAATTAACTTAGAATATGTGATTATTGTTAATTTTATTTATTTATTTTTTAAATAAAAATTGAAAACACTGGGGAAACTGGGAGGGCGGCGCCCTATCGCCCTCTACTGGCCAGCCGCCACTGCACGACACATAATATTACACATTTTAGAAGGATAATGATGAAAGTCATATCTATACTGTATTTAGTGCGCTTGCTTTTGCATAGAAACTGTTTTTCAGTCTGTTTGTCCATGCGTTTAATGAGCTAAAACATCTCCCAGAGGGCAACAGTTCAAAGTTCGAGTGACCCGGATGAGATGAGTCCCTCAGAATGTTGTCAGCCTTCCTGAGGCAGCGGGCACTGCACAGGTCTTCCAGGGTGGGGAGAGAGCAACCGATGATTTTTAGGGCTGTGTTGACACCCCTCTGGAGCGTTTTTCTGTTTGTTGCTGTGCAGCTGCCAAACCACACACACATGCAGCCAGTCAGGATGCTCTCTATGGAGCAACAGTGAAAAGACACCAGCAATTTCTGAGGAAGTTTGTTGTTCTTCAACGCTCTCAGTGTGACCATACGTTCTTGTATGGTCACACTGACTTCTAGTAAAGAAAACAGTCACTCTAAACTTCCGTTCATCTCCAAGATCTTGGAAAAGGTTGTGGCTAAACAACTCACAGCTGCTCTTGATGAACATAACATCTATGATAGCTTCCAGTCAGGTTTTCGTAGAGCTCATTCTACTGAAACAGCTCTTCTTAGGGTCTCTAATGACCTTCTGACCCACAGTGATACAGGGGACTGTTCTGTTCTGGTCCTGCTGGACCTGACTGCAGCCTTTGACACTGTTGACCATCACCTGCTACTGGAGAGGCTGAGAGACTGGGTAAGCCTATCAGGATCTGCTCTGGAGTGGTTCTCCTCTTATCTCTCTGAGCGCTCCTTTTCTGTGGCCGTCTCCAAGTTTAGGTCCTCCACCACCTCCCTTACCCATGGTGTCCCACAAGGTTCTGTGCTGGGGCCTCTGCTCTTCCTCCTCTATCTGCTTCCTCTTCAGCACATCCTGAGCTCCTTCAAAGGAATCTCCTACCATCTTTATGCAGATGACATCCAACTGTATATCTCCTTCAAGCCCCATGAGATGTCGAAGCTAAAGTCGCCTGATGTTTTCTGGGTAGTATATAGTTGTTAAACCATCCCAGTCTCCTTACAGGAACTGCCATAGGTCTTTGAGTTTTCCATCACAGTAAATATGTTTGGTATAGTTTTTAAGTTTGTAATTGTGTGGATTTAGCTGATTCTATTTCCTATCTCGGTGTACTGCTGTAAGCAGTTGTGTTCGCCTTATTTGTGTTTATTATTTTAATTGTGCTTATTGTGATTTTCTTTTTGCTGATTTTTGTATTGACAAATGATTGCAGCACCTCGTGCTGTGTAACTCTGATCGGAGTGTGCATTACTTTGCTTCTTGTATTCTTGTTTTAATGCTTGCCATTTTGTTTTGGTTGGTCATTTTGATCACCATTCTGGTTTTACCCTTATCTATTATTTGGTTTTGTGACATTGCTTGCTAATGTTATAACTACAGTTATCTAAATGCTACAACAACAGTTTTCAGCCCATTTTATACTGTCTTTTATTTTTATCTTTTACACTTTAATAATTTTCATGATTACCCACAGGTTTATAGGTTGATGCATATTTTGCAGCCATTTGGGGATCACTAACTATTTTTGTGCAGTTACAGAAATCCATCCATTTCCTGAACCCGCTTTGTCCACGCAGGGTCGCGGGGGGGCTGGTGCATATCTCCAGCGGTCAACGGGCAATCAGGCGGGGTACACCCTGGACAGAGAGCCAGTCCATCGCAGGGCAACACAGAGACACACAGGACAAACTATCACACACACACACACACACACACACACACACACACACACACACACACACCTACCTAAGGATAATTTAGACAGACCAATCAACCTAACAGTCATGTTTTTGGACTGTGGGAGGAAGCCGGAGAACCCGGAGAGAACCCACGCATGCACAGGGAGAACATGCAAACTCCTTGCAGAAAGATCCCAGGCCAGGAAGCGAACCCAGGACCTTCTTGCTGCAAGGCTCTACCCACAGCTCTAACCACTGCGCCACTCCGCAGCCAGTTATAGAAATATTTTCTTTAATCAAATTATCTTTCATTGTTACTACTGTTTATTAAGCTGCCAATTATATACAATATATTTGCCGACATTAAATGCTCATTTTAATATTATGCATAGCATAGCATAGCATAGTTTATTTATACAGCACGTTTAAAATGCAGCCTGGGAGCTGCCCAAAGTTCTGCACAGGCTAAAACAAAACACAACCATTACAAGGAGCTAAAACAAAGGATAAAAAATCTCAAACAAAGGCAGATAAACCATGATGAATACTAAAAACACATTAAAACAATGATACACTAAAACGAGTCACTGTCTAAAAGCCAAAGTGTAAAAGTGGGTCTTTAAACGCGATTTAAGCACCACCAGAGATGGAGCCCGCCGAACTCCAATGGGCAATGAGCTCCATAGCTTCCACATGCATGTTAAATGATTTAATTCAAGTCCTGACCAGTAATTAAAGTGAAAACTGACAATAAAAGAGGAAAAATGTTTGATCATATATCACAACGACCTGTTGCCACTCCCTAAATAAATCAGTGCTTGAATAAAAAGGTGCGTGCGTGCGTGCGTGCGTGTGTGTGCGTGTGTGTGTGTGTGCGTGTGTGTGTGTGTGTGTGTGTGTGTGTGTGTGCGTGTGTGTGTGCGTGTGTGTGTGTGTGTGTGTGTGTGTGTGTGTGTGTGTGCGTGTGTGTGTGTGCGTGTGTGTGTGTGTGTGTGTGTGTGTGTGTGTGTGTGTGTGTGTGTGTGTGTGTGTGTGTGTTGAACGGTGAACGAGGACGCCTGACGTGAGTCAAACGTCAGGCGTCGAACGGATCGACAGACGCGCTGCATGCTGGGATTCAGCGGGCTGTTGTTTACCAGATGACAGAGGGAAGTTTATTATTTTGACTCAGAAACAAACGCTGTTTCCTCTTCTTCCCTCGGCCAAAGCCGAAAGTTGTGATCGTGAGTTCGGTTCGGTTGTTTTCCGAAACAGAGAGAGAGAGAGCCTCGCGAGCGGCGCGTGCCGCTGCCTGGAGGCTTTGCTTTTCTGCCGAGTCACTGACGGACACACTTGGGACTATCTGCCAAGTCACAGGTCGGTGCCGCAAGCTGACAGAGGCATGTGCTTCAGAAGCTGCTTTATTCATTCACGCATTCATTCATTCATTCTAACGACGATGCAAGATTAAACCCAGGGGTGCACCCAGACCATGTTAATGGGGGGACCAGTGGAAAGTTTGGGGTGGCTCACAAAACTGGTCCCTGTGGTAATCTGGTGAAGTTCCGCCTGTAGCGGTGCATAGCCTTGCTCCATCATACTTTTATTTTTTAGAAAATAATAGGCCTGAGAAAATTTGAGAAATGTGGTCACAGAAAGTTGGACTTTAAATGACTGATCTGACATTTTAAAGGTTTTATGGTGTTTACACAATAAAAGTTTACGTTAAATGATTTGGGGAATTTTCTGGAGACAGAATGTTGAATAAACACTAACATCTGAATTGTGAAAGGACTTTAATAAACCTTGCAGCTAATCTTTACACTTTTGGTTAGTTGTGTAACATCTGACAGCCACTCTATGCTACTAAATAATTGTACTTATAGCAGATAAACAATCACAACGAGATCTTCTGGACCGTCTTTTAGGCGACTGACCTCTGGGCTTGTAGACCAGCATCTGAATCCAGCCAAATGTAAGTCACATTATGTTGTTTTTCCTTAGAAAGTGGAGTGTAATACTCTGTGAGGAATCTTTTCTCCTATCCTGTTAGTCTCTGCATGTGTAGTCACGCGTTAAAAATCTGAAGTTTACCGCATGAATCATACCCACGTAAACGTCAGACCGCACCTGCATCTATCATGTGCATTGTTGATTGTGGTATTTGTGTATTTTTGCTTCAACATAGGAACAGAGCGACCGCAAAGAGGTTAATTGAACGCTACTTTCGGCAGTTAACTGAAGGTTGTGGAAATAGCAACTGCACAAATGAGTTTTGTGCATCACATTCTGCTTTTCAACCTCTGGATAACAATTCAGCAGCTGCAAAGTCACTAGAGCTCTTCAAGGTTAATGCCAAGCTCTGTGATTACTACCCCTCTGTCAGGTCCAGCACAGACGCAAGCTCTCAAATGGGCAGTAAGATGAGCGTTGATGAATTCTCAGGTACTTTGAAACGTATTCCTGAGTCTCAAAGATGCTGAGTTTGTATCTGGTCTTATATAATTTGTCTCGTTGCAGACGTTCATTACCTCACAGAGCACACTGTGTGTAGGATCCTGGGATTCTGTGAGGAAGAAGGGGATTATGCTCCTCTTATCCGTGTCATCGGCAGGATTTTCTCCAATGCAGATGCTCTTATGAAAAGTTTCAGGAAAGATGAACTAAGTGTCACCAATAATCTTGAGTCTTTGACATCAAATGACGAGAAGCAAAGGGAGACCTCCAAGAAAGAAGATGCCTCCACTCGAGCTGCTTTGCCAGATGAAACTCCAAATGGACTTCCTGACGCGTGTGAGCTGACTGTAGACATCGATGCAGTTCGGAGAGTCTACGACAGACTTTTGTCCATCGACCAGGTGGAGGCAGCTCTTGTGAATGCTCTGATTTACCTTACTCCAAATGTGGAACTTGATCTGGAGTATCTTGATGTATATGAGACAAGTCCAGATTACCTTAATATCTTCATTATAGTGATGGAGAACAGTAACCTCCACAGCCCAGAGTACCTTGAAGTTGCATTACCACAGTTCTGCAAAGCAATGAGCAAGCTGCCTTTGACTGCACTTGCTCGGCTGTCGAAGCTCTGGTCCACGTATGACCTCCCGCACATCCGCCGTATGATGGAGACTTTCCAACAGCTCATCACTTTCACAGTCGTTAGCAATGAATATGATACAGAAAATCTGGTAAATGACAATGAGACGGTGGTAGCTGCCACCCAGTGCCTTAAGATCATCTTCTATGCAAGCATCTTGGGAGGGGAAGTGGACGTGGAGCACAATGAGGAGGACGAGGAAGACTCCGAGTCCAATGAGCTGACTCTCCATGAATTGCTGGGTGAGGAGCGGCTTTATAAGAAGGGCCCGCGGGTTGACCCATTGGAGAAAGAGCTGGGCGTCCGTCCTATAGACAGCATAAGACCCCTCATCCCCTTTGAGGATTTTGTTAACGACTCTCTGAATGATGTGATTGAAATGGATAAAGATTTCACCTTCTTCAAAGTCAATGCAGAAACAAAGTTTTCTTTCCAGAGCTGCCCCTTCATCCTCAACATGATAACCAAAAGCCAAGGGCTGTATTACGACAACAGGATTAGAATGTACAGTGAGCGACGCCTCACAGCTCTTTACAGCATGGTCCAGGGCCAGCAGCCCAGCCCCTATCTGAAGCTCAAAGTACGCAGAGACCACATCATCGACGATGCCCTCGTCAGAGTGAGTCCCAGCTAATTGCACCTCTGTCCCACTTTTGCATTAGATAGCACGTGTTGACCTGCAGTCGCTCTTTATGAATTTTAGAATGCTCTTTTATTTGTGTGCAGCTGGAGATGATCTCCATGGAGAACCCGTCTGACCTGAAAAAGCAGCTGTTTGTCGAGTTTGAGGGAGAGCAAGGTGTAGATGAGGGTGGAGTTTCAAAAGAGTTCTTCCAGTTGGTGCTGGAGGAAATCTTTAACCCAGACATAGGTGTGTGTGTGTGTGTGTGTGTGTGTGTGTGTGTGTGTGTGTGTGTGTTTTGTACATTAACCCTTTAAATAAAGCTGAATACATGAACTAATAGCCCTACAATTTTACATGGTAAGACTTGAACCATATATTGGCTAATGTATAATAAGAGTTATATTTTAGTAAATAATTATATAGCAATACAACAATAATAAAATGGCACTGGCCACTTGCAGTATTCGCACCCCCCAACAGAGGCAGAAGGCATTTAATAGACCCATCACAGCATGTTACCGAGGAAAGCACTAATCTTGCTATAGTGGTAGAGGTCTTGGAAACTGACCCCGGGTTTCCACGGGAGCCGTCAGCAGCACGTTACTGCAGCAGCACGTCTTGCTCGCGTAAGCTGCTGCTTGGCCCTTCCCACGAGACGCGAAGCAGCAGGGGAGCAGCTGTCACCGACCGAGCACGAAGTCACACGAGTGACTTCGTCAGTAAACACAACAACAAGCAGGAGAAAACTACAACATGGTTTGTGTTTTTATGTTCTGTCCGTTTTATAATCGCCAATACGGACCTGAAAAACAAAGGAGACGCTAGCTAGGTGATAACTTCTCACGGGGACACACAGTTAGTAACTGTTTTTAAAAGTAAAGCAACCAGAAAGCAGTACGTTCTTTATTCTGAAAATCTCGGGAGCTTCTCTCCATTTCCACGTCCGATTTCCTGTCTTTCCTTCCCCAAAAATGTCGAACTTGACCCGTTTCAGAGGCGTCGCGCGTAGAAAATAGAACCGGCGCGTAAAGGCCGCGACATGCTGCTCCTGAGACGCGGCCGACTCGCGCTGCTGACGGCTCCGGTGGAAAGCCGGGGTTAGACTCACATCAGATATATTTGGTGTTATAGGATTAAAATGAGGATGATTGAGAATATTCTCACATTTGTTCATTATTGATATCATCTTTGTCCGTAACCTGGTCAGCTTAGCTTAAAGACTTGAGACAAAAAATAACAGTTTGATTAAAAAACGAAGGGTCCTGTGTGAAACCGTCTCAGTCATGTGCAACAACATGTTTACTGAAACACTGATACAGTTTCAAAGATGGCAAAGACACGTGTGACTTGATTATGAAATAGTTTAATGTTGACAAGTCCAAATCTGCATCTCCTTATTACCAGACTCGGTTTAGCAATGTCGGGTTGATTCTATTTCTGCTTTTCAACAATTTCACACTCTGTAAAGCAGATTTCAAGCCATCTCTTCAGTAGGGTGTTAAAGGAACACAAATATCCTTTCAGATGGTCTTTTTCTTCTGTCTCTGAACAGGAATGTTCACCTATGCTGATGATGCACATCTTTTCTGGTTTAATTCATCCTCTTTGGAGAACGAAGCTCAGTATACGCTTATTGGAATCGTCCTGGGGCTGGCCATTTATAACAACTGCATCCTGGATGTCCATTTTCCAATGGTTGTCTACAGGAAGCTCATGGGGAAAAGGGGGACCTTCTTGGACCTGTCCGACTCCCATCCAGTACAGTAACGATTGTCCACATTTAACAGACCATGAAGCAAACAAAGACAGGAAACTTCTACAAATAAAGATCAAACCGTTATTGCTTTGGATTTACAGCATCATGTTTGTCTTATTGCAGGTTCTGCACCAAAGTCTGAAGGGGCTGATCGACTACACTGGCAGTCTAGAACACGATATGGTGCTCACCTTCCAAATATCACACACAGATCTTTTTGGAAACCCAATATTGTACAATTTGAAGGAGCAGGGAGACCAAATCCCTGTAACCAAGGAGAACAGACAGGTGAGTGGGGTCGGATCCCGCCGGTGTGTACGACTGTAGGTGCTTTAGATTTAGCACAAGTTGATTTTAAAGCAACTAACTTATTCTAAAATGTTTCAGTTTCTGACCTGTCAAAAATATTTACTCATTTGTCCAAAATGTACATTTCACAAGAAGAAAAACAGGAACAAGGACAACAGGAAACATCTTTTGTCATTTGCTCATGACGTGTTCTATAGGTTGGCTCTCCGGCAGGATTTTATTTCAGAGAATAAATAAATAGCTTTTGTTTGTGCGTAAATAAAAAGGTTTTTTTTTTGTCTTGAATTGACAGGAGTTTGTTGACCTGTATGTGGAGTACATCCTGAACAAAAGTGTGGAAAGACAATTCAAAGCCTTTAAAAAAGGCTTCCTAATGGTCACAAATGAATCCCCTCTGAAGTACTTGTTCAGGCCAGAGGAAGTCGAGCTGCTCATCTGTGGCAGCAGGGTGAGAGAAAGCTGTCGTCGACTCAACCCCAACCGGGCTTTTCATGTCTGTTTCCATTCCGTTGAGCAAAATATCACCTGAATTATAAAGTGTGTGAGAGCTCCTTTTTAAGCTACTCTGAACAAAGCTAACACCGATGAGGCCATGAATGTTGGGTTTAAAGCCTTTTTCAACTAACGACACATTCGGTGTAGCTGGAAAATTACACCTCTAGTTTGCAAAAGTCATTTATGATCCTCTCTATACACAACTGATCACACCGATGATTAAAATGCAATCTTCTCATTTACAGAAACTTGATTTTGAAGCACTTGAAAAGACGACAGAATACGATGGAGGTTATAGCAAAGACAGTCAAATTATCAAGTAAGTCCTCTGCTTATAAACTTCTGATGTTTTAAAGGGTTTTGTAATTTTCTTTGGTTGTCAGTTACAAATAATCATCATTATTATAATTATTATGGATGCTCCACATTGGCTTTTTATCAGTGTCTGATATTGTCTGACTCTTAATCACTGATATATGCCAATACTAATGTGTGCTGTGTTCCCCTCATAAAAAAGAAAAACTAAAACATTTTAGGTTTAAACATTTAACGTAACATTTCTCCTATCATGCACGCTTCAATTTTAAACATTTTCTGTGCAAAATTACAACTCAACTGACGTTAGTAACAGGAATACATGAGTGTAACGGTGGCATGATGCCACAGAAAGGTGCAACACCCTCTCTTGTCCTGGCCGGGAATTGCTTTGCAACACAAGGAGAAGTCAGAAGGCAAAACGTGTGTGTGTGTGTCTCCCCCGTGTGGAGCTGATGGAGTATACATTTACTGTGGTGGAGGGGTTTGAGTGTCACAATGATCCTTTGACCTCTTGTTGGGTCACCCATAAAAACAGGTCCTAGATGAGGGATCAGACAGGCTATAGCCCAAAGATCTTTTATGATGAACAACATAAATTAGAACAGTGTTCCCTCGCCCAGACGCGGGTCACCAGAGTCACCGTCTGGAGCCAGGCCTGGAGCTGGGTTACGTTGGAGAGTGCCTGGTGGCTGGGCTTTCACCCATGGAGCCAGTTCAGGTGGTGTGGGCATCTGGTTAGGATGCCTCCTGGACGCCTTTCTGGTGAGGTTGTCTGGGCACGTGCAGCCAGACCTAAAGGGAGACCCAGGACATGCTGGAGGGACTATGTTTCTCGGCTTTTCAAGGAACACCTTGTGATTCCCCCGGAGGAGCTGGCACAAGTGGCTGGGGAGAGGGAAGTCTGCCTGCTGAGGCTGCTGTCCCCATGACCCGACCCCATATAAGTGGAGGAAAATGGATGGATAGATATGTTGTAGATAAACTCCTGAACAACCTTAGAGAATAAGAGTTTATCCCCTAAGACTGATGTGCTAACGGCTAGTCTGAATGGAGACAAGACTAAAGTTTCTTAAAACAGCTCCAGTCCACTAAATCTCACAGCTGCTGTTCAGTATGACTGAATAATTTCCCTGAAGCTTACTGTTTAAGGTGGTTCCAGCCATTTATTAATAGCAGGTCCATCAGTGACGTTATTAAAAGGAACCCAGGTTACAAAACTTTGTGGTTCTTAAAAGTTAAATGTTAGTACCAGTTATATTAAAGTGGTGTAAAAAACCTTCTTGGTGTTTTCATTTTTATAAAAATTGTTAAAAATTGTTTAACTTTCAGGTCGCCATTGTTGTTAACGTCGCAATGCACTCTGTGTAGTGACGTCATTTGGTTGTACCTCGGTTGCACCGGCCGGCTTTGGGACCCTGTAGGGACTGTTCAGCGACATCAACATGTCATCGGTTCAGCCTTTTCAATTTGAACCAAAGTGAAACATTAATGAGGACGTCACTGACGATGTTTCACAAAACGAGCATCAAAATGAAGAGCAAGAAGGGCGGGATGAAGCGAGAGCAGGACAAAACCGGTGGTGCGTGTGCGGCAAATGCGTCTCCATGGTAACCGAGAGGGAGAGAGCTCACATGTCCGATAGTCCGTTGAACGTGACAGAAGTGGCAGCTGCAGGAGCGGGTTGTCGGCTCAGGAGAGCGTCCAGCGTCTCTCGTCTCCGAGGGCGTTTAGGCTCCTTGTGTGGGAAAATGGTCGGTGAAGCATTTAGTTTCCACCTTCTCTTATACCCAGCCTCTCTGGTGAGCTCTTGAAGTCGTTGTGGTCGACTATTAGCCTCAAACGCATCAGGAGAAAAATGTTGGGAACACAGCCGCAGATCTTTGGGAAGTTGTGTCCGTCCACAGGCATCTTCCCACTGCTTTCTCCTCTTGTTGCCAGTGGGAAAGCTGTAAACTCACATCACTCCCCTTGTTGCCGTCTGACTGGAAATTACATCCAAAAGCAGCACAATGCTGCATTTTACTTAATTATTAATACGGTGAGCATGTAAACAAATACTAGCGTCAATAGCTATTCTTCCAAGAGCAACCAATGTACGTCATCGCCCCCAGAGTGCATTGCGTGCGGAAAACACGGCGTCCTACATATGTCAAAAAATGTACTAAATATTATAGATTTATAAATAAACAGCAATATTTTCTGTTTTTCTACAACACATTGTGATACAACAGAAAATTTGTGGCTTATTAGAGCATACATGTCCTCATAGCTGGAGTTCCTTTTAAGGGAGATAACATGTTCTCTGATATTTTTGGTTGCAGGGATTTCTGGGAAATAATTCACTCATTCGGAGAGAAGCAAAAAAGGCAGTTCCTTCAGTTCACCACTGGTACAGATAGAGCTCCAGTTGGTGGTCTTGCCAAATTAAAGATGATTATTGCCAAAAATGGCTCAGACACCGACAGGTACAGCTCACCTGGAAACATACTGGTGGTTTCTCACTCAGCTCTAATGTTTGTCAACCCAAGAATGTGACTTTCTGTGGATGTTCAAGCCCCAAATTGTCTTATTTTTATTGTTGTTGCTGTGATTTTGCAGGCTGCCAACCTCTCATACCTGCTTCAATGCCTTGCTGCTCCCTGAATACTCCTCCAAAGAAAAGCTGAGAGAGAGGCTCCTCAAGGCCATCACTTACGCCAAAGGCTTTGGAATGCTGTGACAAAAGTAAACGCTTTTGACAGCGTGTGTGAAAATAAACGGATTATAATGAAACTATGTAGTGACAGAATGCTGCAGTAACCCTGTGCCTAAGCAAACTTTTGCAGATACTGTAACTCCACTGTTTGCCTTCCTCACTGAGCCCTCGATCTTCACATTCAGGGACATGATATCCCAAAGAGTTCAAACAGCACCTATGGTGTTTCACTTCTGTGGCGTGTTTCTGAGCCACCTAAATAATATTTAAGTGGTTAAAATGTGAAAGTTCACTTACAGCACATTGGGTAATTTTAAGATTTTAGTTTGACTTCATGTGTTGCTCAAGTTTTTGAAAATTAGCAGTATTAAGCCCTCAGAGGGCATATTGGTGCTCTTCAGTGTTGTAGCATATTGAAGTGAAGCTTATTTTATTACTGCTAAAACAGCCTGACTGACCCTATTTTGTGCCTCAAGGCAAGCTGCAGCTTATTTTAAGATTTTAATCCCTTGCGCCTTGCCTCTTTTGCTGTGAGCCTGACCTGATAGTTTGATTTCCATAGATTTCTGGTTTTATTCTGTTCTTACTGAGTTGCTAATTTGCATCCATGATGTGTCTTGGTTGATATTCGAAGAGACACTGAATACACACTTGTAAGTGCAATTTGTGAAATGTGCAATACCTAAAAAAGCAAGAGTTTTATTTGGCCCAAATCTCAGGTATTCAAATGACATCCAGATAATGTGAAACCTTCATGTAAACTCACGGATATGCAAAAGCTAAATAAAGGTGCAACATCTGTCAACTTTGTTGTAAATGTCGTTGTTTATTCAGTTTTTAGTTGTAATTGTGGAAAACAAACATATAAAATGGATCAAATTACAACCCCAGAGTTAATATTGGTTTATTTCAGCTTTATGAAGCCTTTTATTCACGTTTTATAAACCATGACTGAGCACACCATTGTTTTTCTTGTGAAATTCCCAATAAGTTTGATGTGTCACATGACCCTCCTCCTATTGAAAAAACAAAAGTTGGATTCAAGATGGCCGACTTCAAAATGGCCACCATGGTCACCACCAAGCCCCCACAATGGAGCTCTAAAGTTAATACTCTTAGCTAAATTCTTTATTCACAAATGTAAGTTTACCAACAAAACACCTTATTTCTGTCATTTTTTTAAGGATGTGGAATTGTACATAAAATCAATATCAGAATCCACCAACAAAAAGGCTCTCAAAACAATATATATGTGAATTTTTGCGTGTATTCTTATAATTTTACTTTTTTCTTTTACCCCTGGCTTTATGTGTTCATATTCTGTTGTTTTGTATACTTCATTCGTTTCTATGTTGTATACTCATTGTTTGTTAAATAAAGTTAAAAAAAAAAAAAAAAACAATGGAGCTCTAAAATTGAGTCAAACCCGGAAGTACCAACAATTGCAGTTCCACCCTCATCCACTAGGGGCTGGTGTCAGAAACGAGCAAATCCTCATTGACTCCCATGTTAAAAATACCAATTTCACAGCAGAAATAAACATGTTTACAGCCTGGTACCAGAACATGTTTTTGGTTTAAATGATCTAGTTTACACTCATGACAACTCTGAGGAGGGTGAATTTTTTTCTCACTCTTCTGTTTAAGTGTATTAAAAGCCTAAAAATCTGTATAATTAATGAGCATCAGACCCACGTGACCACAGAGCTAGCTCCGGGGAAAGGCCTCAGTAGAGCCTCGGTCTGGACTGGAAACTGCTCCGGGACTTTGAGTCTCTGTATGTGTGTATTCTTTTTTGGATATTTTTTGTGCAATTGTTGGACTAAATGACTTGCTGAGGCATTAATTGCACTAATAGAGCGTCCAAGGAGTCTCCACTTCATTTTTTTCGGTAAGTAAAATTATATTTATGTATTTTAGGTCACTGCCGAGCTGAGCTTAGATTTTAACATGTACTGTTTAACCATGAAATTTAAATGTAATAGGGTAAAACCCAGTGCATTTAACATAATGCTGCACTTTAGAAAATGGGTTGAAATATAACATGTTGGTGGAGCTGGGTTCCCACTATCGGCTTGTGGAGCTCTCGGGAGACCGATGTTTTCCACCCAGTTCTCCCCTGGCTTCACGGCTTCTGTTTGCTGCGCAGAATGCCGGCTTGTGGAGCTCTGGGATGGAAACCTTTCCACCCGGTTCTCCCCAGCAGCAGCTCTGCGCATCTCAGATCGCAGCGGCGCTTGTCTGCTGTGCGGCTGCCGGCTTGTGGAGCTCTCGGAGACCTCTATGTTTCACCCGGTTTTACCCAGCGGTCAGCCCAGCGTATCTCTGACTCTGGTGTTGTGCACAGTTAACTCTGGTTTTAGCTAGGTTGCTACCTCCATTAGCTTAGCTCCCACCTCCGCGTTAGCTTTGGGTTAGCCAGGGTTAGCTTCAGGTTAGCTTGTAGCTAGTTCGACCGGGTGTCGTCAGTTGATCCCAGTCTTACAGCCCCACCCTCAACTCCTCCTCTCTTCCCTTTTGTGGAATTGGCTGGGCTTGACGGAACCTGTGACACGGTCAAAATGGCAGTGGTGGCCACCTCCCATTTAGCCTCAAAAATGTGATATTGGAGCCTATGGAAAGGAGATGTCCAGTATATGTATGTCGATGGTCACCACCCATCTTGAAAAGTTTGCCCCTCACATATACTAATGGGCCACAAACAGGGCGTTAATATTACCAACCATTTTATTAAGATGCATCCATATAAATGGCCCACCCTGTACTGTAACCATTAACATGCATCTGCTACTAATAATGAAAAAAAGTGTAAGACACGTTTTTTTCTGTACCAGGTCTAGGATCAGTAGTCGTAGACCACTCACTTGTCTTCTTTCAAGAATCGTTTAAGATTTTTTTTTTAATTCCTTAAGGGGTTGTCTTACCTAGCCTAGCAAGCCATCCTATTGACCCTTTGCACCGATGTAACCTAATCACGGTGGTCCACCACAGTGGACGGCAAAAGCATATAAACAGTGAGCGACACGAGTACTAAACAAAGGGAAAAGTAGAGCCTGGAACTGTTTTTGCGATCAAAACAAAAACAAAACTCCTCCAGCATTCCTTCCACTAGTTCATGCCCAGTTCAGTTATCAGAGGAAGTAGCACATCTAGCGGGGCTCATAGAGAGCGGTATGCTAACTAGCTTACCAACGTTAGCTTACGTTCTCTCTGCAGCTGTTCACCGATGTAAACACGTTGCTGACTTTTCCTAAATTCACCCCTCTGGATTCATAACTTTATGTTGTAAACAGCGTTTCACTTTACACCAAAGCTGATTGTTAAGAAATCCGGATCTCTACCAGCTTCTGTTTCTGGTGGTGGTACCGGGTTCAGCTGCTGCTCCCACATCGGAATGAGAAGATCTCTGAACGCCGACGCTCATATAAATAAATAACGTCATTTTAACACACGTAATCATACATCGGAGCTTTAATATTGTTAATAATTGTCTCGCTTTACACTACAGTGGACGGAGCGCAGCCTCCGTGGTGAAATACCCGTCCATCAGAATTATCAATAACTTGTATAAACGCATCACATTTATCCCTGTCCCTGTCTTCCTCGTGAAAGAAATGAACGTTAATCTTACCCGGTAAAAACACGTTCGCTGCAAATCTGAGGCCTGCTAGCCCGCTTGATTGATTGATCGCTGCAGTTCATCTCCGTCCTCAGTCTCCATCAAAGTTATTAAAAAGAAAAAACGAGTTGAGTTTACGTCCTCGTCTCTTAGTGCAGCCGACCACGCAGCAAGCTAAAACCATTTTACTGTCAAATCAACTAAAGAAAAGCGATAAAAGGCCACAAACTGGCTTGTTTTGACTACCTTCACTGGAGTTTCTATGGGTGTAAACAGTCTTTTTGCCGTCCATCATAGCGAAGGGGGGGGTCTCATGAGTGGTGTGACGTCACGTGCAAAGGGTCAGTATATGAGATTATGTAGTCTGGCCACGACCCATAGACAGAGCTCAGTCGTGAGGTGGAATCTGTATTTGTCTTTTAAACTCTCCTACTGGACAATGAACAACGTGACATAATCACCGTTACAGATGCCATTCAATAGGGCAGTCCGTTATACACTGTTGAAAAAGATGCAAATACTGTACATACAGCACTGTGATTGGCAAGACACAAGGCTGTTCGGGCCTACTGAGGCTCCAATGGAGCGTGGCTAGATCAACCTGCAAAGCAAGATAATTCTGCTTCTGTTACCGTCTGTCTAGATTTCTAGGCTATGTCTTAACCTGTACTGTGATGAACTGCAGGCAATATGTCAAAAAAGGCTTTGTACACCAATAGCATTTGACATCATTTGACTGATGTCAATCTCAGAACAGCTGCGCATTCGTTAGAGGAAGTACATAGACCAGGTGTTGATCCTGGTACTGGAGGGCTGTTACCCAGGATCTTTTAGTTTTAACCCTGTTTTAAAGGAGTAGTTTATTTGTTTAATCAATACATTTGCAGTGGTCTCTGTGGGAATGAATGCCTTACAGGCCATAGTCAGGGCACAAAAAAGCCCACAAGCCCCTGGCCCAATAGGACCAAGTCTGCGACATGAGCGCTGTGCTTCAAAAGGGAGGATTTGGAGTCTTGTGGGGAACCTAAAGTCTGATTTATACTTCTCCATCTGTGTTGATGTGGAGACATGTAATGCAATGCAATGCAAGGACTCTCACCAACACCAGCATTGCCTCATCAAAAAGTAAAAAGATATTTAGCGGTGGACATGGAACACATTGAAGAACGCCTCATGGAAAACATTTATTCATCCGTGACTGAATGGGCTCGAAGATACAAAGCAAGCGTTTTCAATCGTGGATGGAAAAGACAAGAAGTGTGAGTTTAGAGGTGCCGACCGCATGAAGAGGTGGAGGAGATGAGGGACAAATCATTCGTGTTATAAAGTCTCAGAAATATATGAACACATTAGTAAATACCATACACTGTACATACTGGACTGGATTCATGAGACTAATGGTGGCATGATACCACATGACCACTGTTTTTGACTGAAAGTTTCAATAATTGATGTGAACTCTGAGTGTACATCATAGTTCCCAAGGTTCTAGCGTTAATGGGTTTGGAGACCCAAAAAGCATACCTCATGTACCCTATCATTAAACATTGGTGCACGTTTATCCTTCACTTGCTGTCACAGCTCACAGTTTCCGAGAGAGTTTAGTGTGCAGTTTGTGTGCTATAGCAACAGGCTTTACTCCGTATGTAGACACAAAACATGTTATATGAACGGTTTATTCACAGATGAGATTTACATGTGGTAGTGTATGCTTATGGTAACATACAAACTGGCTTTTTTCATTCTGTCCATTCCCATGCAATGTACGAAAGTTGCAGTATAAGAAACATAGTTTACACAGATCAACATATTAACCAGGGATTCATCCAGCTTTGTTATCACACTAAGGCTATAGAAGCCAAATGTTGGCATGAACATGAGAAAATGAACTGGGCTTGTCAGGCAGCATGCACAAAAACATATTTTCTGCAAACACTGTACACAATTTGACACATTAAAACAAACATTTTTAAATAAAAATGTGGGCATTTACATGAAATGAAGGAATGTCGCTTCAAAGAGTTCTCTGAAAGGTGTTACTGGACTTTCTTGTCTTTGTCAGCCACCACTTCAGTGAGGTCCTCTGGTTTTATGGATTTCACTTTGGCTTCCATCTGAGTGACCCTCTGCTTGATCCTCGCCTGGGTGGAGGTAAACTCCGCCATTAGCTGAGCGAACTTGGTCTGCATCCCATCCAGGTTGCTCTGCAGTCTGACGATCTTCTCCTCCAGGTCTTTGGGATCAGCACCAGCATTCGCGACCGCCTCATCTATGAGGTTGTCTTTCATCAGGATGGCTTTGCCTTTCTCCTCCAGAGCCTTCTTAGCCTCTGGATACTCAGTGAGCGCCTCCATCAAATCATCTTTGGACAAGGCGAAGAGGTCAGAGTAACCTACACTCCTGATGTTTGCTGTTCGTCTGTTGCCTGCTTTACTACCCTTGATGCCTAGGATGCTGATTTCTCCAAAGTATGCTCCATCACTGAGCACTACAAACTGAGTGACTCCATCGTCCGCCACCACTGCTAGCTTCCCTTCCTTGATGATGTACATTTCTCTGCCAATATCACCTTTCTTACAGATGTAGTCTCCTGGACTGAACACTTGAGGTTGCAGCTTGAGCACCAACTCAATCAAAAGTCCGGCCTCACAGTCCTGGAAAATTCTCACCTTCTTCAGTGTATCCAAATGGACATTGATGGCAATCTCAGCCTTAAGTTTGTCAGGAAGGTTCTTCAGAACTTCCTTCTCATCGCAGGTCTTCTTCTCAGTCCACAGGTAGTCGAACCACTTGATGACCCTGGCTTCCAGGTCTTTGGTGACCTTTCGAAACTGCATGTACTGCTTTATGGAGTCGATCTTTGCTTGAAACTCAGCACGAGAGGCATTCATATTTGAGATCATAGCACCAACGTTGCCGACAATACTAGCAAAAATCAACACACCAGTGAGAAAGTCTCCAATGACAAAAAGGAATTCAACATCTCTGACAGGTGCAGGGGTCTCTCCGATGGTGGTGAGCGTAAGTGTAGACCAGTACAGAGAGTAGATGTATTTTCGGGCCAACCGGCCGTACTCTGGGTGGCTGACATTGGGATACACCCAAGTGTCAGTCCCAAAACCAATGCTTTTCGAAATTGCAAAGAATAAACAAGCATTCCAGTGGATAATGGTGAGGATGTAGAGCACAAGGTTGCTGATACGGAACATGTTTGGGAAGCTGGTTCTGGTCTCAGTTCGCTCAAAGAACTCAAAAAGTCTCTGGATTTTGCAAAGACGGTTGAAACGGAACTCTGGGTTATTGAACCCATATTTGAAAAAAAGCAGATCAGTGGGAATCATTGAGATCATGTCGTATTTAAACTGCGATGTCGTTCTGTATTTATCTCTTAGTTTTTTGGCATCTTTTACAAGCAGGCCTTGCTCAAGGTAACCTGAGAGAGAAACAGAGAATAGACACATATAACAAGAACAAAAAGGTCAAGTTAAGTTTTTTGAACGTTTGCAGGAACATCACCTGTTCTTGATCGGACAAATGTGTCCATGTAGTAGATAATGTCTGAGGTGTAGTCTAAAACTATCCAGAGCTTTGGGTAGGTTTCTTGTAGATCATTGAAGCAGGCCCTTAGTTAAAAGAAGAAAAACAAAAACATCTGTTGGTGCCTAATGAGAAAAACACAAGTTCATGATACTGATGAGGTTTTACCTTGTTACGATCATCATCAGGTTATAAAATACAGGTCCTGCAATGACACTCAGCCATCTGTAGTACTGGTCTGTGGATGGATCCATGATCCAGATTTCCTTTCTGCAAACAGCTCAGTGTTTAGTGGTGTGAGAGCTTCTCCACATCCAAACACCATCCAGACTCAGTCATGTCCATTCTACTCTTAGCTCTTATGGAGTACTCACGGAGGTTCTTCTTTCTTTTTATCGTCTTTTTTATCGTCTTTCTTCTCGTCTTTCTTTTCATCCTTTTTCTCATCCTTATTTTCCCCATTCTTCTTTTCTCCGTCCTTCTCATCTTTTTTCTCCTCTTTCTTTATTTCATCTTTTTTCTCCTCTTTTTTTCTAGTGATCACAGATTTAGTTATAATGGGGACGGGAATGGGTAAGAAGTGGGTCTTAGGAACTAAACTGGGCATCTTGAAAGGACACTAACGGTTGTTGGAGGTTGTGGTGCAGATTGTACATTTCCCCAGCAGATGGCACAACATGTCTACGTTATCTATTTCAGTCGGATGTGCACAACCCACATCAACACTTGCAACAAAAACAATCAAGCTAGCACAATTATAGTTGTATTCTTCTTGTTTGTGTGGAGCAGGTTGAGGAAACGGTGAACAGGAGGTTTTTATTTTACAGATTCTACAACAGAAGATGCTACGAATATCTAACGGTTAAAAACTACTGTTAAAGGAAGATCTAGATCTATTTTCAGGCATACATGAACTTACTCATCCGTGTTGTTGCAGTTATTTATGTTGTAAATAGCAAGAGGCCACTGACTGGTGAGAATTAGGGGGAAAAACAGAGAAAGTAATTTTGAATTTGGCACACACGTTTCAAATAAGGAAGTGGAATTTTAACACATTTTCTGAGATTAAGATTAGGATTATTTGTAAATTTGTGGTTTTCTATGCGAACTTTGAATTTTTGTTGTTTTATTTTATTTCTGGACAAATTGATTTTGTTATCATATCTCATAGAAATGAAAAGGTGTGTCACGCTATCATTTTACTTTAATCCATTTTCACTACTTTTCTGTCCAGGTTGATGCGTCATCACAGCTGGTTAACGTGTAATGCAGGTCTGTATTTCTGTGGGGTGTGTTTTTCCAGACAGATGAATTTTTAGCACCTTGATAACTCGGTACTCAGGAAACTTACTTTCTTTGTCGAAGTTTTTCACGCTGGCCCACAGACTGGGTGTTGCTCTCTCCGCTGGAGATGTCTTTAAGTTTGGGGCCTCTGATTCGCTCAAGAAAGGAGTCCTGCCTTTCTTCTGCAGGGTTCATTCTGTGAGATGTCCAGTTTTGCAGCATGAGGAGGAAGGAGGACAACCTAGAAGGTCAGCAGAAGGTGAAACCAAACAAAGTGGCATCCTTCTAGGATAGCACAAGTAGTTTATTACTTATGCCAAATTATGGTGACTAAAATACTGAGCCTCTCCCTGGGCTGCCACCTTACCATGGTGGAGGGGTTTGAGTGTCCCAGTGATCAGAAGTTTTATGCCTCATAGCGTCACCCATGGCAAACAGGTGAGGGATTAGATAAACTGCAGCCTCATAATTGCTTATGATGAGTACTATTTATGGATACGGTGTTCCCTCACACGGATGCGTGTCACAGGGTCCCCCTCTGGAGCCAAACCTGGAGTTGGGGTGCAATGACGAGCGCCTGATGGCCGGGCTTTTATCCATGGAGACGGGGATTCCTCTTCCTATGGGCTCACCATTCATGGGAGGGGCCAAAAGGGTTGAGTGCAAAGTGTCCTAGGTTGTGGCCAGTGTGAGAGGTTCCAACTAGATCTAGTCGGGCTCACCTTGATGCATGGCTCTGGCTCTGGAAGCAGTTTCCTTGAGAGGGGTTGGACACTCTACCACTCTGGAGTTGCCCCCACTGAGAGGCCCCGAGCAGGGGTCGGCATACTTCTTGCCACCCCATCTTGGTGCTTGTACTGTGGGGTTTACCCTGGTGAATGAGAGGGTAGTCTTCCTCCACCTATGTGTGGGGGGACAGGTCTTGACTGTGGTTTGTGCTTATGCACCAAACTGCAGATAAGACTACCCACCCTTTTTGGAGTCCTTGGTGCTCGGGAGCGCTCCCTCCAGTGACTCCCTTGCTCTGCTGGGGGACTTTAACTCTCACGTGGATAATGACAGTGAGACCTGGAGGGGTGTGATTGGGAGAAATGGCCCTCTGATCTGAATTTGACCAGTGTTTTGTTATTGGACTTCTGTGCTAGCCCTGCATCAGTGGCGACGCCGGGGGCACTAGGGGGCGCTATAGCTACCCCTAGATTAGCCATTGCACCCCATAGCACCCCCAAGTAAATAGATTTTTTTTTTTTACAATTTTATTTTAATGTAACGTGTGGATGTGATAATATTTAACATACAAAACTAAAATAATCAGTAAATTATCATATAGATAGTAAAAACTTAAACCAAAACAGGAAATTGATGTTAACCTTTGACCTCATTTTCCACTGGCGAACGAGTGAAAGGTAGAGCTAGTGGTATGATGGATCGGTTTTGTTGCCCACATTTCCACGGGTTCAGTCAGAAACGAATGAATGTTTGAAAGTGATCTCAGACCCACAAACACCTACGGATCTGGATGAAGAGAGTCGACCCTCAACCGCCGCAGCAGTCCAGGGTTTAGCCGCTGGAAATGCTAACGCTAATGTTAGCTAACCTTGCAACACTATAGATGGTTTTCTGTGTGGCTGTATGTGTTTAAGATTTCATGGAGAAGTCAGTGATTGTTCATATGTTTATGATGTATATTAATGATTGTTTCAGGTGTTGTTGAGGTGTTGTGCACGCATGTGTGTCTGCTAGTGTTGAAGGTGTTTTAGAGAACAATAGCTACGCATGACCACTTCCTTCATAGCACCCTCAATAAAAAGACTAGCTCCTTCATAGCACCTGCAGAAAAACATTTCTGGAGCCGCCACTGCCCTGGATCGTCCCTAATGAACACCATCTGCATGTGTTTTGTGGATTCGGAGAAGTTTTTTGACTGCGTCCCTCAGGGGACTCTGTGAGGGAGTATGGAGTACTTCTTGTTTATGAGTGAGGGGAAAATAGAGCCGCAATAGGCATATTGGTGCTGCATCTGCAGTGAAGCTGGCATTATACCAGTCTTTCATGGTGAAGAGAGAGCTGAGATGGAAGGCAAAGCTCTTGATTTACCCGTCTACATGCCAAACCTCAGCTGTGGTCACGAGCTTTGGGTAGTGACCATATGTAAAGAATTAAATCGTGGGTACCAGAGGTCAAAATGAGTCTTCGCTGCAGGGTGTCTGGGCTCTCCCTTAGAGATAGGGCTAGAAATTTGGCCATCCGGGAGGGGCTTGGACTAGATCCCCTGCTCCTCCACATCGAGATGAGCCAGTTGAGGTGGCTCGTGCGTCTAGTTAGGATGCCTCCTGGACGCCTCCCTGGTGAGGTTTTCTGGGCATGTCCAACTGGGAAGAGACCTAAAGGATGACCCAGGACATGCTGGAAGGACGATGTCTCTTGACTGGCCAAGGAAAACGTTAGAATTCATCTGGAAGAGCTGGCCTAGGTGGCTGGGGAGAGGGAAGTCTGGGCCTCTCTGCTTAGGCTGCTGCCCTGCGACTCAACCCCAGACAAGCAGAAGATTTTACTGGACGGGTGGATGGATGGTTAAAAGAAGCAAGTATTCATTTTGTTGCAGGGTTTATCACCCAGATGATGACTAACCTCAGTAAAATCTATACCATCAGCTATCATCAGATGACCGTTTATCTTTTTACTCGCTATTTAGATTTTGTTTGCATCAAAATAAAGACGGACCCAGAAAGTCCCGCATCGGTTTTCTGGATGTTCACCAGTTTTATCAGCAGCTAAAAGATACCACTTACATTTCTCTCCTCAGGAGAGTCTCCAGCGTGTCTAAAGCTGTACCAAACCCACATTAACTAGACAGAAGCCAGACTTCCAGTCTGACATCCTGAGTGCTCAGACTCGGGCTTCAAAGATGGAACATGGCGTTGGCAAATGAAAGAAGACAGAGACTCGACATCCCTGCTCATTAGTCTCTGACTGCATATGTACATTACATTTGTGAATACCAGCTCACTCTGCGAAAGTATTACACCTACCTGGCCACTGTCCTGGCACCTGTCCATGAGCTTCTATGGGACTCTGAGGACACGTCTCTCTCAGAGATGTCTTCACGATGAGAGTGGCTCCTAACAAACAGCAGGAGGATAAATGTGACATTAAGATCATGTAAATTTGATGACTAATTTTCTAAAATTCTGTTTTGACTGTCAAACACAATTTAAACATAAAGAGATGACTCGTGACGGTGCTGCTGCTAATGGTGTTTACCGACCTGCTGTCTCCATTTTCAATGACAGCAAGCTCATCGTCCGACGTGCTGTTGGGCAGCCGCTGTCTGGCTGAAAAGGAGTTTTCACTGCAGACTTTTGCCATCTTGTCCTACGTGACTCTCGGGGTCTGGAGCACACAGGAACAAGATCAAGCTATCATCCCGTCAGACTGAAACATGACAGCGCCTTTTTTTAGTCTCAGATGAAACATTTCAGAAATGAGAGGTGTTGCTGTGTTGTCTGTTTCGGTGTCTGTGTGAGCATAGCGCCTAAAAATACATCCTGCTTATGTTCTTGAACACTAAACAAGATCAGTGCCTTCTTTATGTGAACCTTCAGCTGGCTTTCAAAAGCAGCTATGGCTTACAGGTAGAGTGGAGCTGGTGTGGTGTGTATACAGCAGGTTAAGTCTATTAGGACACAGCTTAAAGATCTTGAGGCCGAGGGCAGAAAAACAGCACTTTTATAAATACACTCGTTTTTATATTCTGAGAGTGGACAGGGAAATCCAGACAACATAGCAAGGTTGTAAAATATTTGTGGAGGTGTATTTACAGCAATGCACCTTGATGATGGTGTCTCCAGTGGGAGTCACTGACCTCTGAGTAAAACCAGTGGTTGTAACACGTGCACTCATGCAGATTAGAGTTAATACCGAGGAGTTAAGCAACCCCCACTAAATTCAATCACACTGAGAATTGCCAAGAAGCTGAGTGTTTGAAGGGTGATGAGAGGTGAAGCCAGCAGTGTCTGTGCAGTAAATATGAGTTATGTCGTTATCTGCAAGCCGCTCAGCGCCCGTGTTGGGTTGCACATTTGCATGAATGTGCTGCACTGAAAATTCAATTCAATTCCATTCAAAAATACTTTATTAATCCCAGAGGGAAACTGGTTGCTGTAGTAGCTCAGAATAATAATAATAATCAAGTCATCAAAGAGTTGTTGTATATTACAACGGCTGTTGGCAGGAAGGATCTCCAGTAGCGGTCAGTGTTGCAGCCAAACTGAAGAAGCCTCTGACTGAAGACACTCTTCCGTTGTCGGACAGTCTTGTGAAGAGAATGCTCAGGGTTGTCCATCATTTTCTTGATTCTCTGGAGAATCCTTCTTTGCATTATCTCCTCCAGCGGTTCCACAGTCGTCCCCAGAACAGAACCAGCCTTTGTTATTAGGCTGTTGAGCCTTTTCAGGCCCCTGCTTCTGATGCTGCTACCCCAACAGACGATGGCTGAAGAGATTACACTCTCAACAACAGACTTGTAGAAGATCTGAACAAAGGTTATTCAACGTGAGTTCGTTTACATCCACTGGACAGGACTGGGGTGTGTGTCAGCTCTGAAGTTAATTTGGAAATGATGAAAATAGGAACAACATCTGAGACTAGGGGTCTTTTTAACACAATCCCGGGCTTAGCTCTCAGAGATCCTTTTGTTTGCACCAGCGTCACGGCTGGATTTCAGATTGTTGTAAAAATCGAGCCTTTACTATTCGTTAGTTTTCACATTTTAAATCTTAACCTGAAAAAGACGATGATGTTCATTTAGTGCAGTTTTAAGTTAGTAATAAGGCTTCCTAAAAAGCATAAAGGTTTTAGAAACAACCTGTGGAAAGTCTCTGAGGAAGTCTGCTCTGTTGGATCCAAAGAGAACACGTAACTCACCTGTTTGACGCTGACTCACTCAGAGTTCTCCAACCCAACCAACACATCAGTTATCCACTGATCCCTGCAGTATAATCCCATCTTCCAAATAAAAATAAATACTTTTTATGTTTGTTTGTTTAAATCCAAGGAAATATCACCAAAAAATGATCTCAGCACACAGTCATGTAAAAAATAACCGAAGGCTGTCCATGATTAGAGCCGGTAGCTGTGCTGCAGGAGATTTGTGCAGACTGAGCTGACGACTCTCAGAGTCGGACACAGGGAGGGGGGAGGAGTCCTGGTCCTCGCTGCACCTGCTGCCACGACCCGGTTTATAACTGAGAACATTAAAACAACTGAAACTGATCATGACCCACGTTTATCTACTGGGCACTGATTGTGAAGTGATGCTTTAAAAAGGAACAGTGTGGTCTCATTTAGATTTGAAGTCACGTTTGAGCTGTTTATTTAAAAAGTTGCACCGCTCCGTGCCGTTAATGTCACTTACCAAAAACATCAAAAGACCTCAAAAACAGGGACTCTACTTACCCCACTTTTATTTTAATATGCTGCTTATATTTTAACATAATCTGACTCTGTTAACTAAGTTTTTATTATAAAACGGCCACATTTACACTGCCCGGCCAAAAAAAAGTCACCACTTGGATTAAACTAAGCAAATAGGTAGGAGCCACCTATTGGATAAATTCAGCTGGTAAAAGTTATTTAACCCCACCTGGTGCAATGAGCAGCTTCTCATTTCTTAAACAACCACGTGGAAAGACACATCTGGTGGTCGTGGGAAAGATGTTAGTCTGTTAGAGAAGGGCCAGATCATTGGCATGCATCAAGCAGAGAAAACCTCTAAGGAGATGCAGAAACGACTAAAACTGGGTTAAGAACTGTCCAACTCATTAAAAACTGGTCTGATGAGTCCAGATGGACCCTGTTCCAGAGTGATGGTGCATCAGGGTAAGAAGAGAGGCAGATGAAGTGATGCACCCATCATGCCTAGTGTCTACTGTACAAGCCTGTGGGGGCAGTGTTATGATCTGGGCTTGCTGCAGTTGGTCAGGTCTAGGTTCAGCAACAGGAAGTGCTCCAAGAATGAGGTCAGCTGACTACCTGAATATCCTGAATGACCAGGTTATTCCATCTTCCCTGATGGCACGGGCGTATTCCAGGATGACGATGCCAGGATTCATCGGGCTCAGATAGTGAAGGAGTGGTTCAGGGAGCATGAGACATCATTTTCACACATGGATCAGCCACCACAGAGTCCAGACCTTAACCCCATAGAGAATCTTTGGGATGTGCTTTAGAAGGCTTTGTGCAGCGGTCAGACTCCACCATTTTGTTTTTTGAGCCTTGTCTTTAGAGAGTTCAATACTTTTTGACATTTACTCGTGTTATGGCTGGTGCCATTTATGTTTTATTTCATTTCTTACTCCTCTGTTTTTATCCCTCTTGTGTGAGAGGAGCTGTTTTGCAGCACCTAGCTTCTCCCACACCTGTCTGGCTCCACACTGAAGTCCCAGCTGGTGGCAATGACGATCAGCAGCTGAATGAGGACTGCATAAAAGCCACCAGCCCTCGTCATCAGGGAGCAACAGGCTGGACATGTGGCAATGCCGTTGGAGATGAGTTTTTATGAGGTGGGGAAAGTGTTTCATTTTGAAAAACAATTTTGCACTAGACGTCTTATATTTTCTCCACGTGTCATTCCAAACTCTTGGTCCCTCACTAGGAATATTCATTAATGTCCTTGAAAAGTTTGAGAACTATAATTTGAGCAGAATAATACAAGGTGCTGATTGGAAGATGAAAATGAATGAATAGTTATATATAAATAGTTATAGTGGATGCATCTGAAAATAATGAAGTTAATGACAAACATTCAGAATGAATCATATTAAAACTCCAATATAAATGTGGTGCTTTTTTCTCTTAAATGTATAAGATTGTGTGAGTCTATTTGCCTGTGGCTCGTTTATCAGGTGGAACCCAGACAGGAAAAATAAATAATCCATAGTTAACAAAATAAATAATCCATAGTTAACAAAATAAATAATCCATAGTTAACAAACACACAATCGTACCATCAAGGGGAGTCTGAGACTGTAGCTAGGCGATGTCTTCACTCCGGTTTTAGTTTGGTTGGCTGTTCTTGTCTTACATTAGACAGAGTTTCTGTTTATATTTATATTTAAATTTCAACACTTACTTGATAATTAATAGACTTAGATTTCATACTGAACTGTGTAGTGTTTTAACATTTGGACAAAACATTGTAATATCTCCAAGAAATGTGGTGGAAAAGTGACTCAAGTTTTCTAGCCTCATTTTTATCGCTATGAGGGACTAAATGTGACTAAATTTAGCTGTTAAAATGCTAAATGTAGCTAGACATAGCAAATATTTGTAAATGTGCTCCCCGATAACTGGTGCCCCATATTTATAAGGGTGTTTGGGTATAAATCAAGAATCATCATTAGGCTGATACTGTCCCATTGTCCTGCCCGTCCCCCTGCTGCTCGACAACCGAGGCATAAAGTCAAAGAGAAATCCCTTTTGGCGCTACACAGAGCTGTGAAGATAATCCCAGCTTAGACTTGAGCACCTCTTTCAGCCAGCTAATGCCCCCTCACGTAAACCAGAACCCTCTCCCATAATACTAAGTTCTTACTCTGTCAAACACACCTTGCATGATATTACTGATCAAATGATTTATATTTTTTATTTATCTAAAAATCAATCAATAGAAATGACCTCTTTGCTATGAAAAAGCTGAAGATTAAAACCAACGAGTTTCTCAAAGGAAAGGCAATAGTCCATCCAGCTCAGCCTTAGAGATAGGGTGAGGAGCTCGGACATTCGGGAGGGACTCGGAGTAGAACCGCTGCTCCTCCAGATCGAAAGGAGTCAGTTGAGGTGGTTTGGGCATCTGGTCAGGATGCCTCCTGGACGACTCCCTGGGGAGGTGTTTCGGGCATGTCCTGCCGGCAGGAGGCCCCCGGGTCGACCCAGGACACGTTGGAGAGGTTACATCTCCAATCTGGTCCGGGAACGCCTTGGGGTCCTGCCGGAGGAGCTGGTGGAGGTGGCCGGGGAGAGGACGGTCTGGAGCTCCCTAGTTGGGATGCTGCCCCCGCGACCCGGACCCGGATAAGCGGAGGAAGACGATGACGATTATTATTATTATTATCATCATCATCATCATCATCACCATCATCATCTCCAGCAGCAGAAGACCACACCAGGTGTCTCTGCTGTCAGCTAAGAACAGGAACCTGAGGCTACAACTCACACAGGATCACCAGAACTGGACCAGAAGAGACTGGAAACTGTTTCCTGGTCTGATGAGTCTGGATCTCAGCTGCAACACTCAGATGGTCGGGTCAGAATCTGGTGTCACCAACATGAAAGCATGGATCCATCCTGCCTTGTATCGATGCTTCAGACTGCTGCTGGTGGTGTAATGGTGTGGGGGAGATGTTCTGGTCCCACTTTGGACCCCTTAGTACCACCTGAGCCTGGTTTAAACACCACAGCCTACCTGCGTATTGTTGCTGACCATGTCCATCCCTTTATGACCACATGGAGCCATCTTCTGATGGCGTCTTGCAGCAGGATAAAGCACCATGTCACAAAGCTCAGATCATCTCTAACCGGATTCCAACCACCTCCAGTCCCCAGATCTCCATCCATTCTTGAGTTTTTATTTTTTTTTTTGTAATTTTAAGTAAAGTTAATTTCTTCTGATTCATACATTATTTAAGTTCTTTTTTTATTAGCCTTCTAGGTCCAATACTCCATGTTGAGGATGTGTTCAAAGATCTGACAAACACACCAAGCCACAGATATACCATCAACACTACGTGAATACTTATTAATTGTTCTATTCTTCGCTGTAGTATACTTATACTTCCATGAATAGATCAGGCGTGAAACATGCTTGCTGACCTGCAGCAGCTGCAGAGCACCGAGAAAACAAGACAAAGCTCTCAGTGAGGTGCCAGGCATGAGGCCAGAACACGGACTTATCAGTAAACAATAACCGCGAGCTGGAGGAGCTGCTGAATAGGCACGAGTAAATTGTAACAATCAGACAGAGAAGCTGATGTTATTAATACTGGGGTGATTCATTTTCTCTGTGCAAGTACAGCGTATAGTTTAACATTCACAACCAGACACACTCACCGTTGTAGTTCAGTATACAAATACAGGCCGTGGAGGGACAGACGGCACCAGAACTATGACATCAGTTGTTGGTTTTGTATTATAGCTAACAGGTATTTAAGTCAACTGACTCCAGCTGATGTGGTGCATTTGAAACATGTCTCACGTGTGATGTGGCTTAGTTCACATGTTGGCCCTCAGATGAGTCGCAGACACTGATGTCAGCTCTAGTGTCTTTATTCTGGCCCAGAGTCCTCTTATGCTGATGAGCTGGACACTTCAGATGCTGGGGACAATCACTCGTATCTTAAGCATAGGAGAGGATTTTTCATCCGACTAACACTTAGGCAAGGTTGCTATGACAACCAGAATGAAGACTTGTGGGCTTTGCCAGCTGTAATTGCAATATTGTGTGTTTATGTTTTTGTTTCATGGTTAGCTAATGCTCTCAGGGCTGATTCTCTGTTCTCAACAACAATCAGGTGATTGAACAACAAAAACAGAGAAATAATTAAAATGGAACAGAGCAGTTGTTCGGGGTCATGGAGCATAGTACATTGAGCTAAATGATTGTAAAAGCCCATCAGACCTCCCTGGCTGGTGTTTTACAGCTGCAACATAGCTGTAATCACCAAGTTGGTAAGCCATTTGGGTATTTATTCAACATCCCTGATGTTGAATGTAATTTAGCTCCACTAGTTATCGACTACAAGTTAACAAGTAGGCATCAAAACCCTTAAATGTTAATTATTCAACACAAACCTGGTAAAAGTAAATACCCCACTAACTTGATTAGCACAACTTTGCTTGTTGAATAATAAAATCCCAAGTCCTTCCTGATGCTTTTCAACCATTTTAAAGCTGTCATAGCAAATTTGGGAAACAGGCTAGCCTAAAACATTTTTCATGCCTTTCAACCCTTTAAGACCGGTGGGAGTGCTGGCGCTCCCATTTGCACATCTGTGTTCTGTTGCTTGTAGAACTGAAACTATCTAAGATAGAACAAAAACATTTTTTGCATATTAAACCAGAAGAATTACACGTATATCTCACATGCTGAACACGTCCCAGAGCGCTGCGTATTTCCGCTAATGAGTTTGTAAAAAAAAACAAGATGTGCTAATAAGAAAAGCGTTTTCATTCAGACACAGACATGTCGTTCTGATCTGCAGCTCACAGGGCTTCACATGCTAGAATAAACATCATCACGTTGTCAACGGGAACTGTCACATGATCATCACTCACCCAATCACCTGCTTTGACGTCATTTTCCCGTGAATTGTAGTTCTTTGCAGTCCCAGTCTTTCGACTTTTTCCTTGTGCTTTTTCGCAATAGTACATTCAGACAAACACATCCTACACACATCACACACCCACTACAAACTCCCGACACACACCACTATGAACGTTTAGATGAATCGCGGGCCCGCCAAACGGTACACCCTCCCTCCAAGCGGTTGATGCCATTACAGCGCCGGACGATGACGGAGTTTCTGTTTGTTTATGTTTATGAAATATTCTTTATTATTGTTATTATTATTAGTGAGAGAAAAGGAAAACTATATATACTACTGAAAAATTTGTGACAAACATTCAACAATATTTTAGACTCCTGCTGATTATTATTATTTATGTTTTAGTTTTTGTTATAGTTTGTATAAATGAGTGTATCTCAGAAACTAATTCATGGAAGCACTTCAAATTAATGTGCTGTTGTTTGAAAGGATTTTGTACAACTGTCTGTCATTGACAAGGTTGAGGGATAAAGGTGTGGCATTTCTGTAAACTGAAAAATATGTGTAAAAACAAAAAATTATTTTCCATTTCTGTATGTATAATTGCATGTTTTAGTATTATTTAGTTACTATGAACATTTCACATTTATATTATTAAAATTTAGAATGAAAGGGTTGTATTGATGCATAACAAGTTGAAATACTCCAAAAAATGGCACCACAGCATGTACAAATGTAAATATAAGTTCTGGCGAACTTGATCTATGGCAGGTCTTAAAGGGTGGAGAACATTCTAACATAGTGTGGATATAATTATTGAGGAGATTTTTTTTAAAGGAAAAAAAATCAAAGTGGTTCTACACTGGTTGTACAGCACCAGGCTAAAGGTCAAAGGTGACAGATCATCTGCTGCTGTGGCCCCCAGACTCTGGACCTCTCTCCCCCTGAGCCTGAGATCAGTGGATTCAGTGGTCTCCTTTAAAAAGCAGCTGAAGACTCACCTGTTCAAGCTGGCTTTTGGTGTGACCCATGGACGTCACTAGGATTGAGATATAGGGGGGGCTTAGCCCCAGGAGCTTGACATTGAACGTTTTTTGTCACACTCTGCAAAAACTTTGTCAATTAATTCATTATATGAAGAACATTTAACAAAACCTATTATTTTATCACTTTCTTTTCCTTTCCTACCTTTGTGCATTTTCTCTCTTTTTATAAAAATAACACTTAATCAGTTCATTAGTGGGGTCTATGTTGAAGAAAGATTTTATGTAAGTCCATTAAAAATTAGATATGTTATATTTCCAAATAAAGCTATTCATTTCAGTCTACTGCACTTAACAGGGGGAAATGTTGTAGTCATTTATTTGTTTAATTACAACTTGTTTAATTATAACTGTTACTGAAATGTGACAATAAAGAACAAATGAATAATTGTCAAACTTTTATTCTGCCAAATGAGTGTGCAGTTGACAGTTTTAATATATGAATAACACTGCTATGATATGGAGTAAAGGAGTGTGTAATTAACTATTACAAGACAAAATAACAGTATATATAAAAATATCCAGCAAGTAGTAGAACTTATAATACAGAAAGTCAACTATACAGATACAACTTGACATAAGGTTGCAGGTCAGATGATAATTATAGTTGTTTTTTTCTCAAGGTCTCTTACCTGTTCACTCCTAAACAGAAAACTGTTCAATTTTGCTTGGAAACTTTGTGCTCAGGTAAATGCTCATAACGGTGCACTCGCCCCTGTTTTCGCTGTAGATCACTGACCTTGACCATGCAGATCTCCTCAGCATCAACCACCTGGTCTCTCTCCTGTTCCTCACTCACTCTCTTAAAAAATCTTCGTATATCCATCTAGCCAACACATTGAAAACATTTTCAATTTCTAATGCCAAGACAAATGCTACTATGCCATTTAGTTTTCACTCACAATAACTGAAACAGCCATTGGTGGATAAATGGGACAGAATATGGACAACTGTTAGCCTAATATAGCCCATGTTTGGTTGCTCATGATGATGGCATTGTCCATAATGTCACATTGAGCTGCCAAAATTTATGTTAAAGTTAGATGAGTACAATATCTCCTTTCTTTCCCATAGGTAAACAAAGGAAATATTAAGCAATTGACAACCCACATGGAAAGAATTCATATAAACATATAGGTTTTAATATATGTTTTGATGTAGCTTTTGAATATATGTGACATATATAAAACTGGCTGTTTACTATATTATAGATACATATATGTACCTATAATATATTATATATATATTATAGAAAAAATATATAATATGAAAAAATGGTCAATAATATACACATTCGGCCAGATTCTGATTCAGGTTTTTAGTGTGGAGTGATTTTTGTGCCACCAACTGGAGCGTGCAGTGATAAATCTGCAAGAGCAACACCTGCTCTGCAGTCGTATGCAAACCTCTCTCTGCATGCTCAACTCTGTCTCTGCCTGCACAAATCTCCCTGTTGTTGCTTAATTTGCAATTTACAAAGCAATGTAGCCTCTCCGTCAGCCAATCAGACAGCTCTCCATTATGCAATCAAAGCATGTCCAGGAAATACTGCCAGGAAAATTGCACTTTTTTCAGATAAAGAGGACTTTATATAATTATATTTAATTAGGTTGATTAACCCTCCTCTTTTCCTGGGACATTTCTACTGTTCACTTCTTTTTACACATCAAGGGATCATTTATGTCTGACCAAACAGAGAAGAAACACTTTATATGTTGAAATTAAAAGTCCTCTTTAACTGAAAAGAGTGCAGTGTAACAGTTTTAGGAATGGGCAATGTGTCTTTTCTGGAAGTCAAATATGGTCACCCTAATCATGACACATGAATTACAACAAAGTATTTTGCAGGCAGTGGATGGTGACTGGTAGCTAACCAGCAGCAGAAGGCAGTTTAATAAGGTGTTAAATGGGTGTTTTTCTGTAAAGCAGTGTTTCCTGGACATGCTTTGATTGGATAAAACAGAGCTGTCTGTGATTGACTGTTGGAGAGGCTACTTGTTGAAAGAAGGGAGAGATTTGCATGCGCACAGAGATGAGCCCACAGAGAGGGCTGCAGCTGCTGCACACAAGCGCAGAGCAGGTTCTGTTTGTGCAGACTCATTACTGTACTCTCAAGTTGGTGGCACTAAGTCACTCAATGAAATGGCTGGCTCGTTAATCACGTCACTTCAGGGGAGTTTTCTGACCATTTTACTTGACATCAAAGCTTTTCATTATGGTTTGCGGCATGTAAACATGCTAGCGGAGTTAGCGTTAGCATGTCGGTGCGGTAGCATTTTCCTCTCTCTGAAGTCTGAACTATTGAAATATTAACGGTGTGCTGCTGTTGCTGTCTTACCCTAATGTGATGCTGAGTGACTTACATGAGCGCTGAGCAGGGTTTGCTCAACGATATATAGGTTTTGCTGTTTCACCCCGCCCTCTGACTTGTCAACAAAGCTGCGGGAAGTGGAGGAAGTCCTTTCTTGATACTTCCTGTGTGCGACGGTGTAGTTCTATATTCATTAATTATTATTTCTGTTTCAGACTAAAAAAACTCATGTACCAACTACACATGTCGTGATTGTGTTGAGCATGTAGATGTGAACAAATAACAAAAGTTAACTGAAAAAAAAAATAAATAAATAAACCAAAATGATAGGGGGGCTTGTGATTATTTTAGGGGGGCTGAAGCCCCCCTAAAACGGACCTAACGACGTCAGCGGTGTGACCTTCATCACCACCCTCTCCTCATTTAGCTCTTTCTGCCAATTCTGCCTTTCCCGTCATCCACTGATATTCATTTTCTCACGTTTTTAATACAATTTTGACTTGTTCCATTTTTTATGTTTTTTATTCATTTCTTACATTTTTTTTTTGTTCTTGTGAAGCACCTCATGATTTTTATCTTGAGAGGCATTATATAAAAGATTGTTTCTTCTTATTTTTCTTTTTATTCTTCTCTGGCATTTGTCTAAAACCATCCGCCAATAACACGTTTCAGGGGGTTATTGGGGGTCTGGGGACTCAGAACCGGTCAGTATCTGGTGTGACCACCATTTGCCTCATGCAGTGCAACACATTTTTTTCACATAGAGTTTATCAGATTGTCAGTTGTGGCCTGTAGAATGTTGGTCCACTCCTCTTCAACGGCTGTGCGAAGTTGTTGGATATTAGTGGGAACTGGTACACGCTGTCGTATACGCCGGTCAAGCACATCCCCAACATGCTCAACGGGTGACATGTCCGGTGAGTATGCTGGCCATGCAAGAACTGGGACATTTTCAGCTTCCAACAATCGTGTACAGATCCTTGCAACATGGGGCCGTGCATTATCACACACACACATGAATTGTACCACGACATGTTTCTTCTGTTCATCGTCTGAGCGAAAGTAAGGGTTTGTTCAATCTTACTTGGGTGTCCAAAGACAGTGATGTGTTCTCAGCAGGAGCTCTGACAAGACTGAAGCAAGTGCTGCTTGATGGCCTTTTGTAGTCTCTGGACACAGACGCTTCTCAATGATGTCACACGCAGGTGCCTATCTCCAGCGGCCAATGGGCAATCAGGCAGGGTACACCCTGGACAGAGAACCAGTCCGTCGCAGGGTTCAAATTATTCAATCATCTGTAAAGCGGAGTGGGCAGGTGTTGCTTAATCTAGTTTTGCAAAGTTAATGGAGAAGTAGCTCAATAAACTCAAGATTTTTATTAAAACAAAAGGTGGTTAAACCAATTATTGACATTGGGGGATCCTTGATTAATCTCAGTATATCTTGTTTTTTTATTCTTGTAAACCTTCTGAACTGTAATTGTGATATTTTCCAGTTGGATGTTGTAGATTGTAATGGATAAGTAGAGCTGGTAAAAGATATTTGTGTTGTAAGGATGTAAAGGAAACAAATGTCAGAGGTGGAGATTATCTTCTACACCCACTGTAAGCTGACGTTGCTGCTTCATCAGTCAAGTGATGGTCTGGTATGTATGTCGATGGACGGTC
Organism: Nothobranchius furzeri; assembly: GCF_043380555.1. Classification (NCBI taxonomy): domain Eukaryota; kingdom Metazoa; phylum Chordata; class Actinopteri; order Cyprinodontiformes; family Nothobranchiidae; genus Nothobranchius; species Nothobranchius furzeri. The sequence continues at coordinate 61,808,509 of NC_091756.1, read as the reverse complement.
TACAGTGAAACTGATGGAACAGTCTGATAAAGAAGAGCTAAAGCCAAAGTTGGGCGTAAAGTTAAACATCTTACAGAGATCTTCTGTCTGCTGTTGTGAAAAGGAACAAACAGGAACCTGTCTGCTCCCCTCCCGTCCCTGCAGTGTTTTCAGGAGAAGTAGAGTGTGACAAATGAAGAGCACTGCTTTGTATAACCGGCCTCCCAAATAAGGGAACGACTTGTTTTCCACCCAGACACCCACATGGAGACAGAACTACAGTGTGCTGGAAACTAGAGGACACTTGTGTTGAAAAGATAGTGAATGTTTAATGTCTAAACCCGTCTGTCTGTCTGGGGTCTTTCACTATCAGTTTAGTTAGAGCAGTTTAAGATAATAGATCATTTATTAGGATTGAAATAAGCTAGTTACAGAAACAGTTAAACCCATGGAAAAGTGCTGAGTCAGATATTGGTGAAAGTCAAGTTCCAGGAAGGTAAATTTAAGACTTTTACCAGTCGCATGATGCACATTTGAGACCTGCATAAAGTATGAAACATACCTTTTCCATAAAATTAGCAAACTGAGTTCCTAGATTTAGTATCTTCAGTACAGTATGTATAACAAGTCGGGTAACTCCTAAAATACTTTGTTTAAAGTCTCCATGTTTAACACCAGGGAGGCTGTGCGTGTTCGCCCTGTCCACCTGGTTTCCTCCCACAGGCCAAAAACCTGCATGTCAGGATAATTGGTGACTTCACTGTGACTAGATGTGAGTGAATGCAGGACTGGTTGTTTGTCTCTATACGTGTCCCTGTGGTGGACTTGCATAGGCACTTGTTTGTCTCTATACGTGTCCCTGTGGTGGACTTGCATAGGCACTTGTTTGTCTCTATACGTGTCCCTGTGGTGGACTTGCATAGGCACTTGTTTGTCTCTATACGTGTCCCTGTGGTGGACTTGCATAGGCACTTGTTTGTCTCTATACGTGTCCCTGTGGTGGACCTGCATAGGCACTTGTTTGTCTCTATACGTGTCCCTGTGGTGGACTTGCATAGGCACTTGTTTGTCTCTATACGTGTCCCTGTGGTGGACTTGCATAGGCACTTGTTTGTCTCTATACGTGTCCCTGTGGTGGACTTGCATAGGCACTTGTTTGTCTCTATACGTGTCCCTGTGGTGGACTTGCATAGGCACTTGTTTGTCTCTATACGTGTCCCTGTGGTGGACTTGCATAGGCACTTGTTTGTCTCTATACGTGTCCCTGTGGTGGACTTGCATAGGCACTTGTTTGTCTCTATACGTGTCCCTGTGGTGGACTTGCATAGGCACTTGTTTGTCTCTATACGTGTCCCTGTGGTGGACTTGCATAGGCACTTGTTTGTCTCTATACGTGTCCCTGTGGTGGACTTGCATAGGCACTTGTTTGTCTCTATACGTGTCCCTGTGGTGGACCTGCATAGGCACTTGTTTGTCTCTATACGTGTCCCTGTGGTGGACCTGCATAGGCACTTGTTTGTCTCTATACGTGTCCCTGTGGTGGACTTGCATAGGCACTTGTTTGTCTCTATACGTGTCCCTGTGGTGGACTTGCATAGGCACTTGTTTGTCTCTATACGTGTCCCTGTGGTGGACTTGCATAGGCACTTGTTTGTCTCTATACGTGTCCCTGTGGTGGACTTGCATAGGCACTTGTTTGTCTCTATACGTGTCCCTGTGGTGGACCTGCATAGGCACTTGTTTGTCTCTATACGTGTCCCTGTGGTGGACCTGCATAGGCACTTGTTTGTCTCTATACGTGTCCCTGTGGTGGACCTGCATAGGCACTTGTTTGTCTCTATACGTGTCCCTGTGGTGGACCTGCATAGGCACTTGTTTGTCTCTATACGTGTCCCTGTGGTGGACTTGCATAGGCACTTGTTTGTCTCTATACGTGTCCCTGTGGTGGACTTGCATAGGCACTTGTTTGTCTCTATACGTGTCCCTGTGGTGGACTTGCATAGGCACTTGTTTGTCTCTATACGTGTCCCTGTGGTGGACCTGCATAGGCACTTGTTTGTCTCTATACGTGTCCCTGTGGTGGACCTGCATAGGCACTTGTTTGTCTCTATACGTGTCCCTGTGGTGGACTTGCATAGGCACTTGTTTGTCTTTATACGTGTCCCTGTGGTGGACTTGCATAGGCACTTGTTTGTCTCTATACGTGTCCCTGTGGTGGACTTGCATAGGCACTTGTTTGTCTCTATACGTGTCCCTGTGGTGGACTTGCATAGGCACTTGTTTGTCTCTATACGTGTCACTGTGGTGGACTTGCATAGGCACTTGTTTGTCTCTATACGTGTCCCTGTGGTGGACTTGCATAGGTACTTGTTTGTCTCTATACGTGTCCCTGTGGTGGACTTGCATAGGCACTTGTTTGTCTCTATACGTGTCCCTGTGGTGGACTTGCATAGGCACTTGTTTGTCTCTATACGTGTCCCTGTGGTGGACTTGCATAGGCACTTGTTTGTCTCTATACGTGTCACTGTGGTGGACTTGCATAGGCACTTGTTTGTCTCTATACGTGTCACTGTGGTGGACCTGCATAGGCACTTGTTTGTCTCTATACGTGTCCCTGTGGTGGACTTGCATAGGCACTTGTTTGTCTCTATACGTGTCCCTGTGGTGGACTTGCATAGGCACTTGTTTGTCTCTATACGTGTCCCTGTGGTGGACCTGCATAGGCATCAGCTTCCTGAGACCCCATGAGAGAAGCAGATACAAAACATGAATTAATATGATAACTTTACATTTTTATTATTATTCCCAAATTCCTACTGGACAACGTTCATGTTTATTTGTTGAAGTCATTTTACATGAGTACACGACTCACAACTCATGAAAAGTATTGTCTAGATAGAAAATAAAGAAGCCCCGTACACCACCATGAAAACTATTTTAAAGGGGTACTTTGCCCAAAAGTGTTCCACTCTTGTTCTTACAACAGTGAATTAAAATGGACTCTAGGGGGTGCTAAAAGCCAGCTGAAACAGCAAAGTTTCCTTTGTAGCATTGATGTTAAAGCCCGTGTGTGTGATATTTTTACCTGTTTACTATCATATTGTCATGAGTCGGAGTGAGTGCTCCTCTTAACAGTCCAGCTTTGAGTGTGTTTCAGGAGAAGGAGAAGGCGAGGCTCCAGCTGTGCTGGATCAGCAATCAGCGGGTCAGGCCTGATTCCACTCGCAGCAACAGGCTCTCGCTTATCTTTGTGCTCCTTATGACTTCGTTTATTACCCCCATTGTTTCTGGCATGCGAGAGCTTGCAACATAGAGACATCCATCTCATATTCACCATCGACCGTCTCAGATCCAGGGAACTGCATTTCAGCAGATAAATGAGTCTCAGTAGGAAGAGACTCTCTCAGAACCAAAGAGGGATGTTTGTTCTGACATCTGAGACCCCATCTCTTCAGTTTGGGATCGTGGTTCTGACATTTTGTCCTCACTATCAGAACCAAAATCGATGACTAAATCACAATCCATTTTTAAAGGGTTGCCACGTAAGTTGTACCACGAGATGTCTGACAAGTTCATCATTTGAGCAAAAGTAAGGGTTTGTTCGGTCTTACTTGGGAGTTCAAAATCAACTAATTCCTGCTGAACCGTCTGATCTAGGGACATCCGTCTCAGATTCTGAATCGTCCGTCTCAGATCCAGAGAACTCAGCAGATAAATTGGTCTCATACTGAAGAGACTCCATCTCAGCACCAAAGAGGGATGTTTCATTAAACACATCATTCTTCATCTTTTCAGTTTGTGAGAGTAGTTCTGAGTTTTCGTCCTCACGATCAGAACCAAGGTCGATCACTGAATCTTAATCCATTTCTTCTGGGTGTAGACATGAGTCATACCACGACATGTTTCTTCTGTTCATCGTTTGAGCGAAAGTAAAGGTTTGTTCAGTGTTACTTAGGTGTCCAAAGACATGTGTTCTTAGCAGGAGCTCTGACTAGACGCTGCTTGACGGCCTTTTATAGTCTCTGGACGCAGACCCTCCTTTATTGTGCCCACCTGGTTCTAGAAGCTTTTATTTATTTAGTTATTTGTTTGTTTATTATATCATTTATATTTAGAGAGAGATCATAGGTTATGTTGTTTTGTCTTTCACTGCAGTCAATTTGTCAGGTTAATCGGTCCGTCTAAATTGTCCTTAGGTGTGAGTGTGTGCATGGTTGTTTGGTCTCTCTGTGTTGCCCTGCTTGGACAAGCGGGTTCAGACAATGGATGGATGGATGAAGTCAGTTTGGCCATTTCTATGTTTTGACAATTGTTTCATAAAATAATATTCATTTATGAAAATCCTAACTTGTCTGAGCATCACTAAAAATGACCAAAATTGAAAAAAACTAAGCGTAAAATCTCCAGAAAAAAAAGAGAAAACGGAAAAACATACTTAAGCCAGCTCACTGACTAGATACAAACCAGAGCAGCACTGGGAAACTTTGGTTTTGTTGCCTGTAGTTTTCAGAAGAATGTTGATTTTAGAAACGCCCTATAATTAACTTTTCTAACCCGCGCTGTGGCAGCTTTTTAAAGAAGTGTCAATATACTCGTGGCTCTAAGGAAAGGCTCGTAGTTTTTAAATGAAAAAAAAAATTACTTTAATATTGCCTCAGCTATGTCAGTAAGCCCCAGGGTTTATGTGGCTGCATTGTAGCACCATTAGTGTGTGAATGTGTGTGTGTGTGTGTGAATGGATGAACGATACACTGTATTGTAAAGTGCTTTGGAGTCCTCCGACTCTGAAAAGTTCCATACAAGTGTGGGTCTTTTATCATTATCATTATATGGACCCGTGTAGTTCATGAAGCTGTGTAACCTAATGAGATCTGTGAATATTTAAATTAAATACTTACATTTGCAAGGCAAAATCATCAATCATCATCAAAATAAATTTGTATCATGCAAACTCTTTTATTAACTTTAGTTCTATTTCGTCTAGTCTTAGCCCACCAATGGTGGGCACCCCTTGTGGGTATATAAGTGGAGCGACTCCACTGTTCGCCTCCGTTATCTCTTCAAGCCAAGCTTAAGAGCTTTCTTTGAAGAGCAAATTATCTAAAAACAACATTCAACTCACCAGCCATGTCCAGCGACGCCAGGACCTGCCCGGCCTGCCAGACGGGCTCCATCTCCAGCGGCGACCTGCACGTCAAATGTGAGGTCTGTCTCGGGGCTCATCACGCTGGCCTGGCCTTGACCCCCCAGGCCTTGTGCCCGTTTTGTGCCGCTCTGCCCGTGGCTGAAAAGATCCGCCGGGTCGAGTACTTCACCCCCGCTGCTGACGAGGAATTTCCGGTGGCTAACACGTACTCGCTGGACAAGGCCTTACAGTTCTTCAACGTCGGCCGACTGGACGATGTCATCGACAGCGAGGAGTACGGCGATGCTGGCTGCCATAGCCCTTCTTCCCTCCTGGACAACACGGAGGTCGACGAGCCTCGCTCAGCGGGTCCTTCTGCTCCAGTGCCTTCTCGCTCCTCCCTGCCAGCAGTTAGAGCACTGCTCCAGGAGCTACCTGCCATCATCTCCGCGGCTGCGGTCCGCAAGGGGCTAGCCGTGCCAGAATCGGCTCTGCCTGATGCAGATGATTTGGCGGGAATTTTCGGGGCAACACAAACGCGCTGTCCAGTCCCCATCTGGCCGCGCTTCCCCGCTGCCATGAGCTGCTGGTCCGCCGCCTTCTCTGAACCTGCTAAGCTCAAGGTGCCAATTTCCACATATGCGCCCATTACCAAGGTCGAGTGCTTCTCCGACCGGGGCTGGCCATCCGTTCCTCCACTGGAGCCAGACTTGGCCTCGCTGTTTGGCGCCAAGAACCACATCACTGGCCCGCGAGCAGTTCCCGCTTCTAAGCATGACCAGCTGCTGACGCGGCTCACCGATCGCGCACACCAGTGCGCCTTCCAGACCGGCGCTGCAGGAAATAACATCGCCCTTCTTGCCTTTGGCGTTTCCAAAATGGTGGAAGAGCTTGACGCTCCTGACGAGTCAAAAACCATCATTACTAAAACTGCTGATGCCATTCTCAATCTGTGCGCTGCTGTACTCACCAGTTCTGCTCGCATTGCTGCCTGGCAGACCCTTATCCAGTGGGCCTTGTGGCTCAAGGCCCTGCCCTCCATTCCTGAACACCTGAGATGCTGGAAGGCCCCATCACCTCTGACATTCTGTTTGGTCCCCATCTTAGGAGCGTCATCAAGAGGGCTCAGAAGACAGCTGTACTGTCAGCCACGGTGCGAGACCTGGTCCACCCTCGGTCCGCCTCTCACTCCGGCCGTTCCTCCAGAAGATGGGACGAACGGCGCAGAAACTTCAGATGCCCAGCTGCTCCGCCCGCCCCATGGAGCCGGCCTCCCGCTGAGGGGGAGCCGAAGCGGGACCAGACAGTTGGCAGCCAACGTTTTCGAAAGAGCCAGCAGACACCGTCTTGGCCGTTACAGTTGCAAGAACCTCGCCAAAAGCAACCACGAAAATGACTCGTTGGGGGGAATGTGTGTGCTTCTGACTGTAATGTTAACTCTGTGAATGATTTTGGTTTTGAAATAAAACCCCAAAAAACGTCACATTGAGAGCACAATCCTACAGTCCTCTCCAGAATCCTCTGCCGAATCCTCACTCATGTTTGCCACACCAAGCACTGTGAAACTTCTGCATGTTCCCGCGGTCCGTCATATTACACGGCAAGCTGTACGGGTGCTCTCCATTTGTGCACCGGCCCTAGCTTCCAGCCAGGCCCAACACATCCCGCTCCCCCCACAACGTAGGGTGGGACGGGATGTCATGGCGCTGTCGCGACCACACGCGGGCTTCTACTCCCGCTACTTCGTAGTACCGAAGAAGTCGGGAGGAATGAGACCAATTCTCGACCTTTCCCTGTTCAACTGCTCCATAGCAGTGATGCATTTCCGCATGTTAACAATGAGGCAAGTTCTAGAATACGTGCGCTCCAGGGACTGGTTCACGTCAATAGACCTGAAAGACGCATACTTCCACGTCCCAGTAATTCCCAAACACCGAAAGTTCCTGCGCTTTTCATTCAAGGGAGTTTAATACCAGTTCAATCGTCTCCCTTTTGGCTACTCGCTAGCCCCGCGCACCTTCTCCAAATGTCTGGAGACCGCTCTGCAGCCATTGCGCACGGCGGGAATGAGGGTTTTGTTTTACCTGGACGATCTGCTCCTATGCGCCCGGTCCAAGAACGAGGTGTCAGAGCAAACCAGGAAGTTAATAGAGCATCTGTCAACCCTGGGGTTTTCCATAAACTAGGAATAGAGCTCCATCCGTCCATCCCAGTCGATTGTGTTTCTCGGGGTGGAGCTGAACGCCTCCCTAATGAGAGCATGTTTGTCTCCGGCGAGAGCGGCAGATCTCACCACAGTGATCTCCCGCGTGCAACCCCGCAAGATAGTGAGAGCCTTGTTAGTCATGAAACTTCTGGGCATGATGGCTGCAGCCCACGCTGTGGTGCCGTTAGGTTTACTGCACATGAGACGCCTACAGCGTTGGTTCATCTGCCTCCGGGTACACCCGATACGTCAGAAGAGACGTATGTTGAGGGTTTCCCCTTCAGTGGGCGGGGATCTCACTCACTGGGGGAATTCCTGCATCCTCTCACACGGGGTCCCCATCGGACGTCCTACGTCACACATATCTGTTTTTACGGATGTGTCACTGTTGGGATGGGGGGCACGTGCTTGTCCCATACGGTGGCAGATCGTTGGCCCTCCCACACGCACGAGCACATAAATGTGTTGGAGCTTATGACAGTGAGAAATGTGATCAGACACTTCGCTGCCCTTCTCTAGGGTCGTCATGTCGAAGTTCACACAGACAACCAGGTGGCGGCAGCCTACATAAATCGCCAAGGGGGAGTTCGATCCCTCCCACTATTGCGCGTAGCCACAGATTTACTGTGTTGGGCACATGTCCACCTGCTGTCCATCAAAGCCACCTACATTCTGGGGGTCCTGAATGTGGCAGCAGACATCCTGTCGAGAGGGGGACCCCGCGACTCCGACTGGCGTCTGCATCCCGCACTGATGTCACAGATATGGATCAAGTTCGGGGAACCCTCTGTGGATCTGTTCGCGGCTCGCGAAAACGCTCAGTGTCGCCTGTGGTTTTCCCTGAGTCCCCGGGACCACCCCCGCTCGGAGTGGACGCCTTCTCACACCAGCCCTGGCCTCAGACGCTCCTGTATGCATTTCCGACAGTCCCAATGATTCCCCGTCTCTTGGACCGAGTTCGGTCGGAACAGCTCTCTGTAATTCTGGTAGCTCCCAGACGCTTGTCCGCGTCATGGTTTCCGGACCTGCAAGCGCTAGTGTCCGGCTCCCCGTGGAGGCTCCCGTGGAGGGCGGACGCCCTTCTCCAGGCGGATGGGATAATCAAACATCCTCCAGAAATAGGCCAACGGCTGTGGGTCTGGCCGCTGAGCGGTCACGCTTAGAGGTTTCTGGGCTGCCGCATGATGCGGTCGCCACAATTCAGAGTGCGCGGGCGCCTTCTACCGTCACATCTTATGCTGCCAGATGGGCAGCTTTCCAAAAATGGTGAACAGAGCGGAATGTTCAAGCGCTCTCCTGCCAGCTGTCCTATCGTTTCTGCAGATGCTGATGAACAGGGGCCTCGCATTCAGCACTATTAAAACATATGCTGCAGCTATCTCATCCTGTCACCAAGGTTTTGGAGATAGATCTGTTTTCAATCATCCCCTCACAAAACGCTTTCTAAAAGGTGTCAGAAGGAACAGACCTGTGTCCCGCCCGCTATTTCCTCAGTGGGACCCAACGGTGGTTCTGCGCAGCTTATCTGAAGCCCCATTTGAACCCTTGGACCAGGCCTCACTTAAATTCCTGTCACTCAAAACTGCCTTGCTGCTGGCGCTGGCATCGGTCAAGAGGGTGAGCGGCCTAACCGGCGTCTCAGTGGCTCCCTCATGCCTCAGGATCCGGGAAGATGGCGGGTCTGCTGTTTTATGCCCCAACCCAGTCTTTGTGCCCAAAAACATTAATACTTCCTTCAAATCCAGGTCAATTTCATTGGCTGGACTTTTTCCTCCTCCCCATAATTCTGATGATGAGGCGGCTTCCCACCGGTGCACCCCGTGCACGCGCTTGCACGATATGTGTCACGCACTTCAGGGATTCGCCGCTCACAAAGCCTGTTTGTGCACTACAGAGACTCTTCCCTTGGGCAAGCGCTGTCGGCCCAGCGTCTTTCACACTGGTTATGTGACGCTGTTTCACTCGCTTACACATCTTCAGGGTGGGATCCTCCTGAGACACTCAGAGCTCACTCAGCTAGAGGGATTTCCTCTTCTATGGCACTCCACAGTGGTGTGTCGATGGAAGACATTTGTCAGGCTGCTTCATGGGCTTCCCCATGTTCCTTTACTCGTTATTATTTACGAGATGTGTCTTCAGGTTCCATCACTTGTTCAGTGCTTGGACCTCAGCAGGCTGAGTGAAAGCATCCCATCAGCCCTACTTGAATGAATTTCATCGTCTTGGATGACATTTTAGTGGGAACCCCACTCTTCTCTCTGGCTACTTCAGCCTTTTAAGCCCTGGGCTGAGGCTGAGCGACCCTCGCTAAAAGGAGACATGTTGGGTGTGTCCATTTGGTTGAGCTAACCAGTGTGGCGTAAACCCATCCAGCTGCGCATTATTCCAATAGCAGCTAGCTTAAGGGCTAAGACTAGACGAAATAGAATGTTGGTTACGTATTGCAACCCCAGATTCCATGAGTCTAGTCGCAGCCCTTAAGCCAATGGCCCCACTGGTTCTGTTAGGATTAAGAGCCATCAGAGGTGAACAGTGGAGTCGCTCCACATATATACCCACAAGGGGTGCCCACCATTGGCTCTTCATGACTGGCTGATGCTGAGATCACCCTTCCAATAGCAGCTAGCTTAAGGGCTGTGACTAGACTCGGAATCTGGGGTTACAACACGTAACCAACGCTCTTTTTAATACTCCTTCCCACTTTCCAGCACTTTCCTCAGACAAATACAATATTTTTGTGGTTACTTGTAATCTTGTGTGTCGCACTTGCTGTATGAAACGCGCTTCATAAATAAAGTTTTAATTTAGCTGATTTTTTTTAGCGCCTTTGATATTCTCGCGATACTTTGTGGCAATTGTTGAAGAATCTTAGATTATATGATACAACGGCCTGCCCTAATTGAGCAATCGAGGCCAGCGTCCTGCTCAGTGGCTAGCTGCTTGTGCGCTGCTGCTCGGTAGTTAGTTTTCCACCTAACGGCTATGATTGACAGAGTCAGCAGAGGTTTACACGGGCATGTCGGCACACTCGCTCGGTCCTTATCGGAGCAGAGAGACCAGCGGCATGGCGAGTAAAGGAGACGAGAGCTGTCGCCGCTCTCACACAACAACAAGAACGCCGTGTCTCGGAATTTTCAGGATGTTATTTATTGCTTTTATTCACACGACGTGGGCAAATAAACAAGGTACGTAACTTAGCTACGTCTGCGTTAGCCGCCGCTAACTTCCGTTGACATTTTTGTGAATTTGGGCAGAGGTTAGCGTTACCTCTGTGGGCTAACTTTATAGCCTGCTATCTTCCAGTAAATTGTGATTTTTCGGTCGTTTCTGTGAAGAAGGTTGTAGACGGGAGTGTGTTTGAATTTGTTAGGCCAACCGGTTCAGAATGAAAGAGCTGTGTTGTAAATATGGCCTTTAAGTTCTACAAAAGACGACGTTAGCTTGGTTACTGATTGTTGTCATGTTGCCGTATCTTCTGAGTTAGCTTAACCCGTGCCTCCGTAATAAACCGCTGGTCCCATGCTAGCTCCAGGGAGTCCCAGTGTGCGTCTAAATGATCTACATTCAGTGGAATGAAGTGATGTCACATCGACTTCATTACAGAGCACGACTTCCTCATACCTGGCCTGTAATGAAGGAAGTGTTTGAAATGGTTTTAGTTTGTAAACGTGGCTTTGGGTTCTGATTCTGACCCACGGCTGGGTTCAGATTGGTCCAGCAGGTCTGAAACGTGAAGATCTTCCGATCGCGTCAGGTCAGAGACGGGTGGAAATCTGGGATCCACGACCAGAATCAGCCCAGGGAACTTGACTTTGTTTGTAGGGCCTCCACAAACCCGAAACGCTCCCAAGACGCGGATCATTAAATAAAAGTAGTAGTCCATAGACAGGATGTGAACTTTGTCATTACTCAGATCAACACCCCAAACTCTGTAGTTTCAGCCTGGGCCAATGCTTGTTGTACTTTTTGGATAACTTGAAAGATTCTCACATAGTCAAGTAGTAGTAGTGGAAAATATCAGTACTTCCTGTTAGCTTTTATCAGGTAAACACACCCGACCAATAATAAACAGTCATCTGCCATGGAAAGTTTATAGTAGCTGATAAATTGTGTATCATGGAAGGGTAACATGCCACGAAATATGTGGACATTCATGAAACAAACTAATGAAAACAAAGGCTGTATCAGAAGGTGTAACTTCATCCTGAATGCTTGAATGAAATTCAGTTTGATAACGATTTTATTGTGAAGGATTTATCTTTTTTTCACAGCCTGACACCTTATAACACCCAGAAATAGATGTGCACTGTGAGCACATTGTTGGCAGTGGTAGATGAAATACGCACAAGCTGTGGCAGAAGCCAAAGGTCCACACTCAGTCAGCACAGATATCCAGCCTGAACCTTCTCTCATCTCTGCCTTTGAGAATGATATATTTTCTATAATGGCACTTTGTGACCCAGAAAGACACCCTGGCTGCAAGCAGAACTACAGAATAATCTGCTGCTGCCTTACTTTAATCTGCAGAGTTTATAATTAGTCTCTACCTTTTCTGATGGGCTCTGAAGTCAGTTTGCTTTGCAAATCAGTTCAAAATGTTCTGCTGTGGTAGTCCGGTCAGCGGCACGCAAATGTTCCCACAGTCAGTGATATATATATATTTTTTCTTTAATGCATCCTTTCCCCTCTCAGGCTGTGAATGTTATGTTCTGAGGATGTTTATGAGAACGACACTCATCAGGTTCTGTCTTGTTGCTCTTACAGCCTTCATCCAGTCAGACACAATTCTGGAGGTTTTACATTTTGGCGAGGGAAGCCTTTTACAGGTAAGACTCTTCATCCTCCTTGTTTATGTTGTTAAAACTGTTTTTAAAACTCATCTAATATGAATAAAGACACAATTGGAGGTTAGGAACAGACTTAATGCTTGTTTCTGTTGTTCCTGCAGACAGAGTCTGACGTCGACTTTAGTTTATATCATCAACAGAGGTAGGAAATGTCCTCTTCTCATTTTTTGACACAAAAAAAGTGAGATGCTTGTGGGCGGGGGACTTTGTTAGAGCATCAAAGAACACACAGACTTTCTCAGGATTGTTTTCGTTTGTAATCTGTTGCAACAAAGTAAACATGGATGAGTTTAAGAATGGTTCCTGCAGCTTATCTCACATGCATCTAAGATTTGATGCCCCCAACATGGCCAAATAAAAAAACAACAAAGATAACAGAACTTTTTTCGTTGGGTCATGACAAACGCGTCATTAACCACTATGAGTATGTTTACATGCAGCCAATATCCGGGTTATGATCGGGTTAAGGTCGGGATTCGGGTTTCTGAGTTGATCAGAATAACCCGTTTACAAGCATAAATAGAAAGAGTTACCCCTAACGTGCATAACCCGATGTAAATGCGGACGTTGGGGTAGCGTCAGGACGTGTGGACTTCGTCCAGACGCCATATGCGTCATTTCCGGTTCTTTTTGTTCCGGTATCCGTGAAAACAACATGTTTCCCAGTTCGGAAGAGATAGCGACCGCGTTTGTTTGCGCTTTAGTTTCCTCGTCACTCTAAAAGTGTGGTGCTGTACCGCGACTCGCCATGTTGCTCCCAACTTGTTGTTTACTTCCGGTATTCTGGCGCATACAAGACGTCTCGCTACTCAAAAGACCAAGATTCCTTGCGAACAGAGCATGCACAGAACACACGCTTTGATGGGGATATCCCGGTATGCGTTTACACGACCAAACATTCGGGTTGGAAAAGGGTTACCCCAGGTGTAGTAACCGGGTTTTTAAAAACCCGGTTATGAGCATATCCGGGTTTCTGGCGGTGTTTACATGGACCTGCGGAACCGGGTTATTGTGAATATTCGGGTTTTAAAAGGGTTACTGGCTGCATGTAAACACACTGTATGTCATGCAAACAAGCACAGAAAGAGAGGTTATATTGTTGAGGCTAACCAAAGGAAATGCATCCTCCAGCTTCAGAGCCCCCCTCCCGCCCTGTTGGCATCATATACACTTCAAACCGCTGTAGCCTGGAGCACATTCAGACGTGTGCTAAGTTTACTCAGTGACATGCTGTGAGTGTGTCACCAGTAGCTTGGTCGTAGCAGCTTCTAGCATGTGTGGCAGATAGATCTCATACATCAGTCGCTCTTCCACAGGAGTAAGTACACAATTACGAGTGATAAATGATAAATATCCTACACTTGTATAGTCCCTTTCAGAGTCGGAGGACTCTAAAGCGCTTTACACTACGGGATATCATTAATCCATTCACGCACTGACGGGGTGATTACAAAGCACTTTAAGGAAGAGTGGGTTTGCTTTCTGCTTACTCTTGCGTCACACACCTGTAGTCTTTAATTGTTTGCATTACAGTGACTTAATGCTCCAATACATCAGATGATTTATTTACCGCTGTGTGTGATTCGAGTGTGCAGTTAGCTGGAACAGCATGTCTGTCCAAGAGATAAGAAAGTGCTCTCTGTGGCAGGAGGCTTGTTAAAACTTGCCAACTTATGGCATCGTGTTTCTGTTCTGAGGTCTGCTGACCTTGCAGCCTCTCCGAGTCGTTCACACGTGAGTTTGGTTCAAATGCAGCAACCAGCCAGGCTTTTCTGTTTGCCCACAATGTTGAAATCTATTCAGATGTTATCTTTTGGGATCTTGGTGTGCCCTGGGGGTGGGTTTTATTTTTTTAAAAGATCACACTTCCTCCTTTTTTTAGTGTGTGTGTGTGTGTGTGTGTGTGTGTGTGTGTGTGTGTGTGTGTGTGTGTGTGTGTGTGTGTGTGTGTGTGTGTGTGTGTGCATAGAGTTCTGCAATCTTGTTTAGAGCAAAGTTGTCATTTCTTCAGTAAACAAGATACTTTTGTTGTTGTACAGATATTTATTTATAAATGATTTTGATAGTGTTTACATTTAAAAAGTTATTTGAATCATTCCAAAATGTATTTCTGTGTAAAGACTTTTTCCTATTTATACCTAGGCTAAGACGGCCCTAAAAACAATGTAATCGTCACAGAAAAATGAAATTGTGACAAAATTATTTGACAATCAGCTTTGTAAGCGTGGTTTGTTTTTTGTTTTGTTTCCAAAGGAAGAGCATTTCTGCTCCTTCTGAAGGGCAAAACATTGGATTAGGGCTGCAGCTATCGAATATTTTTGTAATCGAGTACTCTATCGAATCTTTTTTCGATTAATCGAGTACTCTAATAAGTTACCCTTTTGTGTTTGTAAACCATTACATCAAATAGCATGTTATAATTATGAAAGACCTCTTAAAATGAGCAAGCAATTGCCAGTTATTCTTCAAGTTTTATTCAAAATTAGTTTGCAAAACTTCAGCACTTCAACTTTACTTCACAGTAAACAAATGCGTGTGCAAAAAATAAGTAAACAACCTGAGCCGATTTTCCCCTCGTGCGAGAATCTGCTAGCCTGCAAGCCAGACAGAAACTAGGAGGATAACTGTTGAAGTAGCGCTGCGAGCGGCTGCGGCCCAAACAGAACCAGAACCGCTCACGGCGCAAACAGCTCGCCGGCTCTTTCCCTATTAACACACGTCCGTTTTAATTTCTACACTTTTTTTCTCACACACTAACAAGGATTGTCGAAAGCATGTTTGCCGTGGTCATGTCAAATTATACTGATCACAAAACATTTATTTACTTTCTTTCGTTTTCCTCCGCCACTCATAAACACCCGTGTCCTCCTGCAGCAATCCCGAGGGACAACGGACGTCAATAACAACACAGTAAAAGTCCGACGTGTTGTAAAAACTGCTATTTTTAGCACATTTTAAGTCCGACTTGTTGCTACCAGACGTACGGTGTGAGCTGAAACTGAGTGCTACAAACGAAAAAGTTGCACAGTGTCTGCAGAATATATAGAAATACAGGCTAAAATGCATTATCTTGTAGAGGCTCCGAGTCCGCTTGCAGAAGTGACATTTACATGTGGATGTTTCCTGGTCAGGTGCTGCAGCATGGAGGATGTGGTGTTGTGGTAGGCTAGATCCATTTTACAGTATTTACACTGGACTACGTTTTCCGCCTTACGACGTGAAAAATGGTCCCACATCTTTGACATTTTGTGTCTTTTTCGCACTCCGCCGGGGTCCACGTTGTCCGCCGTGGCCTAAAAGAAAGTTAAGTTGCGTTCACTACTCGCGTGTGCATTCAGTGCAGTGTGTATGTGCGTCACTCATTTCGGTCCGGGTGAAACATGACCCCGGGCGATTGCAAAGCCATGAATTAATTAAACATGAATTAAACGAATCCTCGAGGCAGAGAATTTGACTCGAGGATTTTTTGTACTTGAATTATTCGAGGTACTCAAGGAATCGTTTCAGCCCTACATTGGATATAATAATGTCTTTGACATTGTTCTCACCCTAAAAAGGCCTTATGCCTAATAGTATTAATAATCTGTCTGTAATCTGATAAAATTTAATTTGAATCAGCACTAAACAGAACAACTTTACCACCTGACATGAATTGGTAAGTTAGTTTTTCAGGTGAAATTATTTTTTAAATTATGGTGCCTCACTGCTAAGATTGACTGAATAGTGTTGTTGGCCTCAAGGGCAACCTGCTGGCTTCATTATCACTTGTAAGTCACGTTGGACAAAAGCGTCTGCTAAATACACAAACATCATACATACTGTTGTGTTACGCAATTCTTTCCATGGGTATGAACACGTGTTAATATCACCACCAGCAGGAAATGTTTCTGCCAGTGTCATTTGAAACCAATAGTTGAGTAAAAGTGTTTAAATTAAAGTAAATTAACCATGTAAATTTCAGAAGATCATTGTTGTTCAGGATGGAAGCCATTCACTTTGGTTTTTGCTGTATGAACGTGAACTAGCCATTAGCTTATCAGTCTGCTGGGTGTAAAAACTAGTTCTGCTAAAAATATACTGCTCAGAAAACTAACTTCAAAGTGGACAAACATGGTTTATTCAGCTGGAAGAACCAGTGACTTGTTGTGTTTACACACCAACATTCAGCAGAATGGCTGTGAAGTATTAAGTAAAAGGCAAAGTTGAATTTACATCCTGGATAAATTTCAGTTCTTTATCTCGTAAAAATGTTGTCGGCAGTTGGTTTGTTAATCAGGCGGGCTGTAGGTGACGGATCATCCTGAGGGAAGAGTGAATGGTTGATGACAGAGCATCTCAGGGGATGGAAATCCATCCTGCTTGTGACGACGCTGGCTGCTGGAGCGCCATGCTGCAGCTTTTGTCTGTTCCTGTGTACAGGAAGGCTGTAGCAGTAAATGGGTGGAATCCATCTCCTGCTAATTGTTTGTCTCATGGCAGGCGAGTTATGTGTAATAACAAAGGTATAGGTAACTTTAGATTTTGTATATATATGTGTGTGTGTGTGTATAAATAAATAAATATATATATATGTATATATATGTGTGTGTGTGTGTGTGTGTGTGTGTGTATATAATATGTATGTATATGTATGTGTGTATAATATGTATGTATATATGTATGTATGTGTATATTTATATATATATATATATATATGTGTGTGTGTGTGTGTGTGTGTATATAATATGTATGTATATGTGTGTGTGTATATAATATGTATGTATATATGTATGTATGTGTATATGTATATATATATATATATGTATATATATACATATATATATATATGTGCGTGTGTGTGTATTTATATATATATGTGTGTGTGTGTGTGTGTGTGTGTGTGTGTATTTATACCGTAAATCCTCTAATACAGGCCCGGGCCTGTATTTGACTCAAGCTCATCAAGCTCCAGGCCTTTATTGGAAGGAGGGCCAGTATTAGAGGCAGGCCTCTATTTCTATTTGAGCAAAATGAACTAATGGTTCGCTGGAGTTTTTGACAATTAAAATTGCGCCCACATTTTTAAGTCAAACACATTTCTTTTAACAACGGTAGTTCCTGCTTCAGCCCTCTCCCCCCTCCCCCTGCGCAGCAGCTGCAAACTCACTGATGCGCCTGCAGCCTCTCCGAGTTCCTGCTGCTCTAAGTATTAAAATAATTATTTCATTTTCTGTTCCTCACTTCTGATTACCTTCAATGGTGTCTGTTTGTTGCAACCACCAGGTACAAAAACTAACTTGTTTTTATTTGACTATTTTTCTGTCCTGCCTGTTTATTATCTTCCTGCATCTCCTCTCAATCCTAAAGAAAAACTGCTACCTGGCTTCATATATATTCACCTTATGAGTTACCTTTGAACTGCAGCTCTAAAAGATCTACCGACCGCTAAAACAGCGGAGCGCTTGCTGTTTGGCGGCCGTATCAGTGATCAGTGCGTCGGAGGACAAGGTGATGCGCGCAGCGCCCCGCTCCACAGCATGCAGCGAAACGCATCAGGCGCAAATAAAAGACAGAAAACATTAAAGGAAATGAACTGACATGAACGATCGCGTGTTAAATTAGTTTTTGAGGTGGCGACACCTGATTGTTACTGTGGCCGTGCTCAGGAGGCAGATCTACCGACCGCGAAAACAGCGGAGCGCTCCCTGCTGTGATCTGTGCGTCGGAGGACAAGGTGAAGCGCCCCGCTCCACAGCAGCGATACACATCAGGCGCAAATAAAAGACAGAAAACATTAAAGGAAATGAACCGACATGAACGATCGCGTGTCAGTACCTACGGGCTGGCACTTGAGTTTTACCCCCAAAAAGAGAATGTGATCATACGATAATTTAATAGGGAGCGTGGTTTCACAGACGCGGAAGTGATAGCGTCGGTGAAACGCCGGCTGCTCTAGGAAACCCCCGAGAGTTCGAGCGTCAACGAAGTGACACGGAAATGCCGGGCTTTCCAGAAGTAAGTAAGAGAACTTACTATGATTGTTCGTTGGATTGATCGGTAGGTTGGAAACTCTGATCATGAATCTGAAGAAACGATGACTGAGTGGTGAGCTGGAAAGGCGACTTCCGTTTATAGCCGCGGTTTGTGACGTAGGTGCGACGTGAAGGGAATCCCCGCGAGGGGCATGCTGGGAGTCCCTACTTCGCGCTGATTTTCACCTATCGCGGCCAGGTCTGGAACGCATCTACCGCGATAAACGAGGGATTGCTGTAGTTCATACACCCCCTACTGCTGCTCTCCAGAGTGTTCTGCAGCATAATCAGCACGTTCTCTTTGAACTTGATAGTGTAATGACCTGGCTGGGGTTGTAAGCCAGGTGCATTCTGGGTATTGTGTTATATGTGTTTCCTATCGTTCTGCTAGTTCCTATGTGCTGATTTGCGTGTTGTGTGAGTGTTATGTAAGCCACAGGGAAGGTGATGTGTGTTCTGTGGAGCGGGTTGAATTAGCATGGTTAACTGACACCGTGACTCTGTGTGGTAGGAGCGTGATAGAGGATCGTGTCTGTAGCGTTACAAAGCGTTGAAGAAAAAACCTAAAAAATGTCTGCGTGAACTTCTACTGCCTCCTGCTGGTTGATTTGGGGACTATAACCCTGCCGCTGGGACGCTCATACTTGCTTGTTACCACATTCCACCCGGCCACAATAAGAGACCGGCCATTATTTACCTCTGCTGACTCCGACACTGGCCAGAATTGGAGACCCGGCCTTTAATTGAATACCGGCCTGTATTAGAGGATTTACGGTATATATGTGTGTGTGTGTGTGTGTGTGTGTGTGTGTGTGTGTGTATTTATATATATGTATGTATGTGTATATGTATTTATATATATGTATGTATGTGTATATGTATTTATATATATGTATGTATGTGTATATGTATATGTATATATATGTATGTATGTGTATATGTATATGTATATATATGTATGTATGTGTATATATGTGTATATATGTATATATATATATATGTATATATATATATATGTATATATATATGTATATGTATATATATATGTATATGTATATATATGTATATGTATATGTATATATATATGTATATGTATATATATGTATATGTATATATA